>NC_077231.1:187134333-187434333 GCF_027887165.1 Monodelphis domestica | reverse complement strand
ATCATTGGACTGCCTGAAAACAATGATGAAAAGAAGGAGAAAAAGGAGAAGGAGGAGGAGGAGAAAGAGGAGGAGGAAGAAGGAAGAAGAAGAAGAAGAAGAAGAACAACAACAACAACAACAACAACAACAACAACAACCTGTACAAAATATTGAAAAATTTTTTTCAGGGAAACCTACTCTTATGGACTACTATAGCCAAGTTATAGAACTTCTAAGCCAAAAAGAAAATACAAACAGCTAGAAAAAGACAATTCAAAAATTATGGAACTATAGTCAGGATTACACAGGAATTAGTAACTTCTACATTAAAGGACAGGAAAGTGTAGAATATGATATTCCACGAGGCAAAAAGCTAAGCCTAATTATAGCCACACTGTGTGGTGGCAAAAAACTGGAAAGTGAGGGAATGCCCTTTGATTGGGAAATGGCTGAAGAAACTGTTGTATCTGTTGGAGAGAGAATACTATTGTGCTAAAAGGAATAATGAATTGGAAGAATTCCATGTGAACTGAAATGACCTCTAGGAATCAAGGCCCCACCACTTCTCTACATGAACAAATTTAATAGCCTCCTATTTAAATTTCTTACTTTTACTTTTTGCCCACTTCACTTCTCAATACAGCTTCTAAAATCATATGTCTAAGACACAGCCTTAACAATGTCATGCCATTGCTCCATGTTCTTCAGTGGGCTATCGAATAAAACACAAACTCTTTAGGTTGGCATTTAAAGATTGCTCACAGCCTTGCTCCAGCTTACCTATCCAAATTTATTTCATATTACTCCTGTCACATATTCTACATCTTGTCGACATTCTAGTCCAGGACTCACAGTCATCATCTGGGAATTAATTCCTTCATAGAAAGAGCCAGTAATATTTAGCAACTATTTTAATAATATTTTATTTGATCATTTCCAAGCATTATTCATTAGAGACAAAGATCATTTTCTTCCCCCCCCCCCCATAGCTGACGCGTGATTCCACTGGGTATCATTTGTGCTCTTGATTCGAACCCATTGCCAAGTTTTTAGTATTTGCATTAGAGTGTTCGTTTAGAGTCTCTCCTCTAACATGTCCCTTCAACCACTGTAGTGAGGCATTTGCTTTTCCTCGGTGTTTCTACTCCCATGGTTTGTCCTCTGCTTGTGGATAGTGTTTTTCTCTTAGATCCCTGCAGATTATTCAGGGAATTTACACCGCCACTAATGGAGAAGTCCATTACGTTCGATTATACAACAGTGTAAAATATTCTCCTGGTTCCGCTCCTCTCACTCTGCATCACTTCCTGGAGGTTGTTCCAGTCTCCATGGAATTCCTCCACATTATTATTCCTTTTAGCACAAGAGTATTCCATCACCAACATATACCACAATTTGTTCAGCCATTCCCCAATTGAGGGGCATCCCCTCGTTTTCCAATTTTTGGCCACCACAAAGAGCGCAGCTATGAATATTCTTGTATAAGTCTTTTTCTCCATTATCTCTTTGCAGTACAAACCCAGCAGTGCTATGGCTGGATCAAAGGGCAGACAGTCTCTTATCGCTCTTTGGGCATAGTTCCAAATTGCCCTCCAGAATGGTTGTATCAATTCACAACTCCACCAGCAATGAATTAGTGTCCCTACTTTGCTGCATCCCCTCCAGCATTCACTGCTTTCCTCTGCTGTCATGTTAGCCAATCTGCTAGGTGTGAGGTGATACCTCAGAGTTGTTTTGATTTGAATCTCTCTGATTATAAGAGATGTAGAACACTTTTTCATGTGCTTATTAATAGTTTTGATTTCTTTGGCTGAGAACTGCCTGTTCATGTCCCTTGCCCATTTGTCAATTGGAGAATGGCTTGATTTTTTGTACAATTGATTTAGTTCTTTATAAATTTGAGTAATTAAACCTTTGTCAGAGGTTTTTATGAAGATTGTTTCCCAATTTGTTGCTTCCCTTCTGATTTTAGTTACATTGGTTTTGTTTGTACAAAAGCTTTTTAATTTGATGTAGTCAAAATTATTTATTTTACATTTTGTGACTCTTTCTATGTCTTGCTTGGTTTTAAAGTCTTTCCCTTCCCAAAGGTCTGACATGTATACTATTCTGTGTTTACCCAATTTACTTATGGTTTCCTTCTTTATGTTTAAGTCATTCACCCATTTTGAATTTATCTTGGTGTAGGGTGTGAGGTATTGATCAATTCCTAATCTCTCCCATACTGTCTTCCAATTTTCCCAGCAGTTTTTATCGAATAGTGGATTTTTGTCCCAAAAGCTGGGATCTTTATCATATACCGTCTTGCTGAGGTCACTTGCCCCCAGTCTATTCCACTGATCCTCCTTTCTGTCTCTTAGCCAGTACCAAATTGTTTTGATGACTGCTGCTTTGTAATATAGTTTAAGGTCTGGGACTGCAAGGCCCACTTCCTTTGTGGTTTTTTTTTTCATTATTTCCCTGTATATCCTTGATCGTTTGTTATTCCAAATGAACTTTGTTATGGTTTTTTCTAAATCAGTAAAGAAATATTTTGGGAGTTCAATGGGTATGGCACTAAATAGATAAATAAGTTTGGGTAGGATGTTCATTTTTATTATATTGGCTCGTCCTATCCATGAGCAGTTAATGTTTTTCCAATTGCTGAAGTCTAATTTTAGTTGTGTGGAGAGTGTTTTGTAGTTGTGTTCATATCTTTAGCAACTATTAAGCAACTGCCACACATGGGGTAGACAAGACAGCTAGCTGAAGCATCAAGGGAGGAGAAACAAGAGACTGCATGAATTGGGCAAATCAAACCACTTAATCCCCACCTTTCTTCTGACCTTACTGAAGACAGCCCAGAACCCTGAACCTAAGAGCATCTTTCCTACATTGAGTTTTCACAGCCAGCAGTATGCAAACTAGAGAAGTCACTGTAGAGAGAAAATGATTGGTTATACTGTACAGTCTTCCTAATGACCTATCCAACTTCTAAAGCTAAGTTCAAGATAATTCTGCTCTACGTCCAACTCAAATTCTACCTCTTTTATAAAGCCCAGCAATACCCTAACACACCAAAGCACACAATGATCTCTCCTTCCTTTGCAATCACAGTTTTTATAATCTATATGACTCATTTTGCTCATATCATTACTTTTGTATTCCAAGCTACATTTTCATATGTATGTTCCAACTTCATTGAAAACTCAAAGTGAAGTGTGATCATTTTTTGTACCTGATTCAGTTAATTGCACAAACTATTTTTTAAAACTTGATATTGTATTGTTTTTAGATGAAACATGATTTCACTGGCATAGTAAAATTCTAGTGAAGAAATTCGTTCTACCAATATAGATTGGCACTTGTTCTACAATTTATACTTTTAGAGAATTGGGTAGGTCACAGAATAGTTAAAAGACTTTGTACAATGTTGTGAATGTATGTACACAATACCAAAGGAAGTTTGAAACATTTTAAAACCTCTTTTTGGGGGCAGAGAAAATAAGAGAGAAACTGGGGGTGGGGGAGGAGTTATTAATGATGTTAATGATGTTAACATTGAAAAGAGCCAAACTCCTACAATAAACTGAATAGAATGAATAGGATCCTAAAAGTTGAAATTGAAAGGGAACTTAGAGATCATTTAATTACATCCTTTCATTTAATAAATGAGAAAAATTATGTCTAAGATGCCCCCACTATTTAAGGATGACAACCAAGGAATTCTTCTCATCATTTCCTACCCAACTGCTTTCTTGGATGTCATTATCTCTGGAAACTCATCACTCCATAAGATGAAATTAAATTAAAAACTCACATTTCTTCAGATCATTTCCCACTCTCTTTCCCTCACATTTTCAGCTAATTTATACAGCTGTTCCCCACACTAGACTGAGGTCCTCATGACGAAACAGAATTTATATCAGAAATGCAATAATGAAGAAATATGAAGATAACTTAACATAATTTATTGTATTAATGACAAAATTAAGATTATTTATATCAATAGATAAAGAAAAAGCTTTTGACAAAGTGAAATACTTATAAATGTTAAAAATACTTGAAATTATAGGTATAAATGGATTGTTTCTTAAAATAGTAATAAGTAGCTACCTAAAACTATTGCCAAGCATTAGTTTTGATGAGACTAAGCTAGAAACTTTCTCAGTAAGAACTGGATTAAAACAAGAATGGCCATTATCAGTAACATTATATTAGAAATGCTAGCAAAAACAATTAGAAATAAATTTTAAAAATTGAAGAAATCAAATTGGGTAATGATGTAAAAAAAAAAAACCTATCTCCTTTTGCAAATAATGATGGAATATATTGAAAATCCAAGATGTTAAACTAAAAAGTTTATTGAAACAATAACTAGAGCAAAGTTGCAAGATATAAGTAAGCCTACATAAATCACCAGCATTTCTTTCTATCACTAGCATAACTGCAGTCTGGAAGAAGATATTGTAAGAGAAAACCCATTTAAAATAATCATATACAGAATATATCTGGGAAGACATTTACCAAAACAAACACAGGAACTAAATGAACATAATTATAAAACACTTTTTATAGAAATAAATTCATATTGAAATAATTATAAAAATATTAATTTTAATAGATGGGCAGAGTCAATATTATAAAAATAATAATTCTACATTAACTAATTTACTTATTCAATGTCATCCAAATAAATTACAAAAAGTTATTTTATTTAACTACAAAAAATAACAAAATTCATTTGGAAGAACAAAAGAATTATACAAGGAATTATTGAAAAATCAAAAAAAGAAGTCTAAATGTACCAGATTTTAAACTGTATTATAAGACAGTAATTATCAAAACTATCTTTTGCTGGCTAAGAAATAGAAAGGTAGATTAGAGGAACAGAACAGACATATATCACAGAGTAGAAAAAGATTCTAGAAACTTTATATTTGATGAATTCAAAGATCCAAGCTTTGTGGATGAAAATGTATTATTTAATAAAAATCAATGGGAAAATTAGAAGACAGTTTAGCAGAAACTTCATATAGAATGATATATATATATACATATATATATATAATTTTAACAAGATATGGTAAAAATGGATATATGAACTAGATAGGAAGGGAGATATCATAAGAAAATTAGAAAAACATGGAGGGGTAGGTATGTGGTTCAGTGGATTGAGAGTCAAACTTAGAGACAGGAGATCCTTGATTTAAATCTGGCCACAGATACTTTGTAGTTCTGTAACCCTGGGCAAATCACTTGACCCCCATTGCTTAGCCCTCCCAGCTCATCTTCCTTGTAATCAATGCACATTATTGATTCTGAGGTGGAATGTAAGGATTAAAAAAAAAAGAACATTTAACATATTTCTCAGATTTATGGATAGAAGAATATGAATTACCTTGAGCAAGAAACAATTATCAGATGTAAAATGACCTTTTATAATAAAATGAATATGGCCAAGACTGGAAGGAAAGCAAAAAAATGGGAAGTAGTGATTTATAAATAATTTCTCTGGTAAAGGACTCATATTTCAAATATGTAGAGAACTTAGCCAAATTTATAAGAATATGAGTCATTCCCTAATTAAGCAATAGTCAAAGGATATGAACAGTTTTTGGATGAAGAAAACAAAGCTATATATAGATTTATAAAAGGTATATGTCATTATTGATTAAAAAATGAAAATCAAAACAACTCTGGCATATTGCTGCACACCTATCAAATTGGCTAACATGATCAAAGGGCCAAAGTGACAGATCTTGGAGTAGATGTGAAAAAATGGGGACACTAATACACTGTTGGTGAAACTGCATTGGTTCAACTATTTTGGAGAGCAATCTGGAATGTGCCCAAATAATTATAAAATTGAGTGTTATCTTTGGCCCATTAATATCTCTATGGTCTGTTTCCCAAAATGATAAGGAAGAAAGGAAAGTACTTTTATGTTATAAAATACTTATAGCGGCTGTCTGCAGTGGAAAATAACTAGAAATTGAAGGGGTGCCCACCAGTTGTAGAATGGCTAAACAAGTTATGGTGTATAAATATAATAGAATACTAATGTGCCATGAGAAATGATGAGAAAGTTATTTTTTTAAAAGGGAAAGGGCATGCATGACATTATGAAAAATTATACAAGCAGGACTCAGAGAATATTATATAAAGCAATAGAAAAAATTGCTTGAGGAATAACTACAAATATCCAACAATAGATAAATAGAAGCATACATGATGACATGGTCATATACTGTGTAATTTGAATGTTACCCTGAAAACTATGATCCCCAGAAAACCTTTGGTTCCCAGCACCCTACCCACTTCCTGTCATTATGTGCTAATGTAGACAGGATATAAATTGGGTGGAGTTCTGTCTCTGCCTCTGTGGTGGCTTTGGTGGAACAGGAATTTTTGTGCAGGTAGAAAACTTAGTAACATTGTTCCATTTTTGTGAGATGATAAACTTTATAAAATAATACTTGAAGTATTGGACATAAATTTATATCTTACAATACACATACATATATATGTGTGCCCGAATATATGTATTTATATATACTATGTATGTATGCGTAAAATGATTATTTAGTGCAAGGTGGAGAGGGATGAAGGGAGGTACCTGAGAAATTTAATGCAACAAAGAAATCAATTCATTAAAAAAAAAAAGATTATGAGCTACTTGAGAGCAGGGACTGTCATAACTTTCTTTGTATTCTCAGTTCTTAACACAGTATCTGGTTGAGAGTAAGCATTTAGTAAATCTTAATTTTGAGTCTGACTCTGATCTTCCTGAACTAACAGAGCAAAATGAATAGAACCAGGAGTACAAAAAAAATAATACTGTAAAACTGAACAAATAAGAAAGACTTAAGAACTAATCAGTGTTTTGACCAAGGATGAGTTCAGAGAACTGGTGATGAGAAATGTTACCCACCTCCTAAGTCAATGGCGTCAAATTCAAATAGAAATAGAGGCCACTGATCCATACACTAGGGTGCCTGTAGGCTGCATATTGACTTAGTTTTGAAATATAGTATTACCTATATTTATTGTGTTAAATAATTTCCTTATCTCATTTTAATCTGGTACAATGGCACCTAAGTATTGAGGGCAATGTGTGTTCCACATTTGACACCTTTGGAAGAGAATGCTATGCATTGCCAAACAAAGAGGTAATGGACTCAATATGTAAAATAAGACAAATATTTTTGGGCATGATAAATATGGGAATTTGTTTTGCTTGGCTATAAATATTTGTTCCAAGGGCTTGGTTTTCTTTGTTTTTTCTAAAAGAAGAGTAGAGTGGGAGGGAAAGAAAAAATATTTGTATTCAATTAAAAATTTGCTTTAATTACAAAAAAAAAAGAAAAAGTCAAGACAGGCTTCATAGAGAAGGTGGTTATTATTGAAAAATTAATAAAATTTCTATGATTTAAAAATAATAACAAATCCAGTGGTTTATCTCAAGATGGAAATTTTGATTTTTTTCTTTAAGAGTTCATTTCATATTCTTCTCACCATACTGACACCCATGAAGCTGGTGGCAAGGTGAAAAATCCCATTATTATAGAGCTTTGCAAATTGAGTTGTTGCACACAGGAAGCATGGGTGGAAAAAATACAAGTTCAGGTCTCACAGTATGTTGGAGCCTCGATAGAGTATAAAGTACAACAATTATGGGCAGTGATGAAAATTATAGCTCCACAGGATGTCCTGTAGTTTATTTAAGCACTGCCTCCCATGGCCTTGGAACCCATGATTGTAGTCATCCATTTTCTCAGGACAACAAATATTAGCTTTCCTTGGACAGCACTGGATACTCTTTTATATCCTGTCCTTCATTTATTTGTCAAACCTCTTATTTGACAGGCACAAGTGGTTATCATCATTGGAAAAGTGGTAGATATTATATTTAATTGGGGAGATATATATCTTTGCTGGGGGTTTATCTACACTCCCAGATTATGTGGGGTCATCTTTGCAAGAAATCTGCTGCTGCTGTAGCAATGATAGGTATCAGGCAAAGAGGGAGGCTGTTTTGATAAAATTATTAAGGATGAGGAACATACTGCAGACATCCTTATCACTTAGCTAAATACCAGACAAGAGGCTTAGCATCAGGAATTGGGAGGGACACCAATGGACAGGCCAAATAGTATTGGATCTATATTTCTAGGGTGCAGTTGGCAATGGCAGACTTTTCATGCCTCATGATACCTAGTTGGTCATGACTGGAATTTCTGATGCCATGCTTTAAGTGTGAGCTCTATATAGGTTCATGGGCCTTAAACCAAAGCCATAGTTTTTTGAATGTCAAGAAATATCTGGAACTAAACCATGGGTTCTTGCTATTTGGTCCATGAACTTTGTATAAGTGCATGTATGTGTGTGAGTGTGTGTATATATATAATTATATTTCAATATAATAGGTTTCATTAGTATTCTTATATATTTTAGGAATTTAAAAACTTTCTTTTGAGAAATTCATAGGCTTCAAAAGTATCTACAGACAACAACAACAACAAAAAAAAACAAGACAGACCCCTGAAAAGGGGCAAGAGAACTAAAGTGATCTAATTTCAAAACCAATTTTTGTTTGTTTGTTTTCCCACCATAGGACTCTGAGAGATTGGACTTGCAAGCCAGAGATCGAGAATTTGATTCTTTTGGAAAATGGGTTTTGAGAATATTTGCCATCTAAAGTACCTTCTTAATATTCATTCCCCATTTCTATTTTTAGTAAATTTTCTTTTTCAGCCCTATCGTGATTGCCATATATTTAATATTAGCTTCTTTTGGGAAGAGTTTCAGACAAGAGAAAATGGAGGCTGGAAGAAAGAAATTGAATAAATGTTGAACACGAACAGGTTGTAAGAGACTAGAAGCAGCCGGGGGAGGGAAGGTAGACTACATTAACATGGCATAATGTTATTGTTCCTGAAAGATAGTAGTCCAGACAAGGGTAATCAGACTATGTTTATTTATAAACACTAGAATAAAAAAATTTAAACACAATCTACATCACTGAAGCTTGTTCTCCAATAATGCTATATTATGAATTGAATCACAAGAGTAAATAGGAGGGACTATTTGAAATTATTGATAGATAGAAAGTAAAATAAAATTAAAATACCTAATTTCAAGGCTGATTTTTTAAAACTGAAATGGATCCCACAAACACTTTCAAATGTGTTCTGAAAAAAGCAGCAGGAAAGTGGCAGACAATCCAGCTTAATTAACACAGTGTTCTTATTTCTTCTTCATGCCATTATTAGCCTATAAAAATACTATCAATGGTTGTTGTTGTTTTTAAATAAAGCAGCTGTTACCTGTCCCCACAAAAGGCAATATATAAATGTTAAAAACAAAACTGCAAGTGTCAAATTATGAAGCCAGTGTGCCGTTTGTTTTAAAAAATGAGCAAAGAAACATTTTATAGAAAGTTCTGCTCCAGCAAGTTTTGTAGCTGAAATTTAATTTTATTTCATATTTCTCCAACTAAGATTTATGTTTCCATTACACTGAACTAGAAACAACTGAAACTAAATATTTTTTCAAGTTAGAACAGAAAACAAAGCATCATTGAACCAATTTGGTAATAGTGGTTTCCTAGGAGAAAAGGAACAAATTCTATCAAAGTAGTTGAATCCAAAGAACTAAATGTTAATGATAGTTTGGGATGGAATCTTATTGAATTAATACAGCAAAACCTTATAGCCAGCAAGTTCCATGTGAGAGAGATCTCAGAAGCAATTAGGTCATACAATTATTATTCATAAGCCTGAGAAATGTCAGGAAGTCTATTTCCCCCCACATTTAAGCAAGACATACTGCGTAAGGCCATGGTCAATGACCTAAAGGAGAAGACCAATCTGTTCTCCATGAGTCCTTACTGGTTCTAAGGCCAAGAAAGACAAAGTGCATGGTGGCTGGCACTTTGCCTCCACTGTTCAGAAGCTTGGCAGATGGGTGGGTGTCCTGGGCCAGGCTGAATGGAACTGGTAATCAGTATTTGGGTCTGGGACAGGGGGCAGAATGTTGGAGGAAAGAAAATGAAACTGATTAAAGAGGATGCTAACAGAAGGGAGAGAAAGGAAGGGAAGATGCAGCATCCTAAAATTAAAAAGTGGACTGCAATGGAGTCAAAGGACATTGGTGGCAACTCTATGATTGGGAAAAGTCAATCAAACTTTCTAGGTCTCAGATTCCTCCTTTGAACATTTTTCTATCTTTAGAATTAAACCATTTGACTCTATCTAAGATGCCAAAAATTGCATATGGTACCCTATAGTAAAGATTATTTGTGTTAATGCTAATTAATAATATAGATACCAGAAAGTATATATTTTCCTATATTTAGAAAACAGTCTCTATGTTTATATTCTTGGTCTTCAGCTTAATCTTTCAAAGCCTCAAGTACCTAAAGCCCTCATTTATATCTTTGGCTATCCCTTGAACTAGATCAGATATTTCTTTCCTTGGATAATTCTATAGAAAGAAAAATGTCATATTTATGGCTTCAGATTTGCCTCTCTGCAATATAATGAAATACATGCATTTCACAAGCTAGAGACTTTTTAACTGTTCAGGTGCAGCCACTTGTGTTATTACCTGGCACATTTTTCTCGGTTCACATAGATGGTGCCAAAAGAACTGTTAGCCCTCCATTATGGCATTCACTTGCTACCCAGTGATGACAATTACCTGTCTCCTCCTCTTTCATAGGTTCTTAATCTCTAAACTGAAAATTCTGTCAGCCAAATTTATGAGATTCCTCACTCTAGGCAAGGACATCAAAGCTAGAGATTATGTTGAGGGAAGAGGATGCCAACAAACCAGGCCTATGACATAGAAAGTAAATAACACAGGAAGGATGCCCAATGGGCAGCACAGGCAAAGTATGTCTGCCAAGGGGATGGCTGCTTGAACAGAGGCAACGGGCCAGCTTCTGGGGATTGGGCCTGAATTAAATGATTAACCCACAGGGCTGGAAGAGCTCACTGGGATACCAGTTGAAATCCCATTGCCTAGAGGGAGTCCCATAGACTAGAGCAGCTGCTGCTTCTGTTATAAGTCAGGTTGCCAGGAGCACAAAGGCCAAGTTCTGCTCTATTTTTTGGACTTACCACTTCATATCCTAGTCCTGATCCCTTCTCTACTCTCTCTCCACTTAGCATTTAGGTGATTCGTTGATATTTGATAATTTCTCCCCAGGTTTTATTTGTCAAATATTTCTGAAGAAAACATATATCGATATAATAGGGACAGGCTGTCCTTAATGTAAGTTCTCCAACATGATTCCAAGTGCTCACAATTCTGAGGCAAGGAAGCTGCTGTTTACTGCCAGGCAAGCACCAAATTCTCAGAATTCTGGGAGATTTTTAAAGCCATGGGAATTAAATTGGGCAGTGAAAATTTGGAAAACGAAGCTAAAAGAGGGAGAGGCATATGGAAGGGAAACATCAGAAAAATCAGGTCTGAATTAAATTGACAAAAATGATTTAAAAATTTAAAAAAAAACAGACATTAGAAGCAGCTGTAGCAAAAGAAACCATACTAAAATACTGTTGTTGAAGCTTTGAATTACATTAATTTATCTGGAAAATATTTTGAAATTTTTTTGAAGCAAGTGACTAGTCCCTTTGACTCAGGGAACCCACCTTGGATACAATACAGAGATTAAAAAAGAAAGAGAAAGGTTGCATACTGAAATATCAATGGTGGTATTTTGTTAGGAGGAAAATGAAATGAAAGAGGTTACAAATGAAACAGGCTAAATAAATTGTGACCAATAAATGTAATCATATTATTGTGCCAAAATGACAACTATGAAGAACTCAGACAAACATAAGATTTATAAACTGATTCAAAGTGAAAACAGGAGGAACAGAAAAAAAAATGAGATGACTATAACAATAGAAATAAAAGCAATACTAAAGGACAAGCAAATGCAAATTAATTTTAATGCCCAATGCTGGACCAGGAGAACAGATGTAGGTTAATCATATTTCCCTGCTTTCCATCATAAGGGAAAGGAGGGATTACCAACCAGAATATTGAATCTTCTGTTAGATTTGGTCAGGTTTTTATTTGGCTCTATCTACTTAAATGATTTTCTTTATTGCAAAAGAAGATTCAAAGGAAAGGACATATCCAATGACTAAATAGTTAGGAGAAAAAAGAGTAACATCCCCTCCAGGGGAAGGGGAAATAGAAGAGTAAACTATGATTGAAGTAGGAAGACAGAAGGTACGATTAGATCCCTGAACTCAAAGTTTTTACTGGAAGACTAATGACTCAAGAGCTAAGGTACAAGAGAGCTCCAACAATGGAAAAAGCATTGAATCTGACGTTAGAGGTTCTAAGTTTAAATTCTTCTGTCATTTTAATTCCTGTGTGACATTGGCAAGTCACTTAAGACAATATCAGGGTCTCAGTTTTTTATTAGTAAAATGAGAGAGTTGGTTTACATGATCTCAAGGTCCCTTATATCACTAAATTATAATAACTTGAGCTCTAGGAAGTAAATAACATTATACCATAACCTTCTACCAAGTGTTGTGAAGTTCAAAAATGATTGTATCCCTCTCCTGATGTTCCTGCTGAGGGACTTGGACAGTATGGCATGAGCAGTCAAGTGTTAGACTTGATAGCAAGTCAACAGGAAAAGAGAGGTCACTTGACCATGCTCAGAAATTGCTGAGGGATGGAGTAGTTCCATTAAAAATGCCTCAAAGCAGAGTCAACAAGATTCTACTTGTAGTAGAAGGAGGCAAGGGAACTTTGCTCTTGTTCTAAGGAATGGGCCCTGAAATAGGTGGGTAGAATAAGGGATCAAAACTATAAATATATTACAAAGTAAGTTTTATTTAAACTACAGAAAAATGAAAGGGAATGAGAGATTATCTAACTTTACACCCAAATCAGAGACTAAAACCCTAACAACCTTTTATACCTATTCTAAACTGACTCCTTAATTATTAATTAATATTGCAGAGGTTTTGGTAGGAGCAAGAACAAGGGTCAAAGTTAATCTCACACAACTGGAGTTCACTTTGGGTCAAGCAGAAGTCCCAGTATGAAGAGTAGCCCTGCAGGAATCAGGATCAAAAGGGGAGTGATGGATTAACCCTCAATGTCCACTTAATGTTATCCACTATCTCTACCACTTCCTTAAGATGATTTTGATTGTAGGAAGGTCCAGGCTCCTGGAATCTTCAAGTCTCCCTCTCTCCCCCAGAGAAGAAATCAGTTCCTCAGCTCCTGAGACCTCCAGAATCTTGGCCTGTAAGATCTGCTTTTAGCTTGCTTCTGCTAAAATCCCTTACAACAGTCCTCAGTGGTCACTTTTCATTTATGTTGCAATATCACATGAAACCTGGGCAAAGAAATTTTCAGAGTTGAAAATGACTTTTAAAACCTTGTCTGGCCCTTTCATGTTATAGATATAACAAAACTGATGACCAAAAATATTTAACAATTTTCCCAAGATTGTAAAGCTAATAGTGGCACAACATAGAATTTTACTTCAATGTCCTTTGGCTATTCCAGCATTGGTATCTCTTTCCTAGCCTCTAGGCCTTCCTAAGACTGACATGTGTCTTTGTACCATTCAAAGACTATTTCTGACTCCTGTTCCCGATAGGAACAAGCCCAGACTCCTTTCCCTGGCAATTAATACTTCTAAATTCATACAGGAACTCTCTACTGAGATTAAACTGTTCTACTCATTGTCCCCACAGTGAGTCTCATGCTTCCTCACCTCTGCCTTAATAAATACTTTCCCACTCTCTTCTGGCATGGCCTTCTTTTGCAAAAATGGACTGACCTCATTTAATTTTTTTTCTTTCATAACCAGACTTAGAAATAATGTTCCCAGCATAATCAATCCCCAAACCTGAGAAAAGGCCAAGGCCAAATTGGAAAAAGGGTCACTGCACAGAAGGATCAAAAACAAGGAATAATGGGGATTTTTTGCTGATGCTTCTGGGCTAAAAACAGAAAAGACAAAAGATATCAGAAATGTATAGAGTGCCCAAATGAAAAATGAGAAGGCTAATGCTGAAGGGAGTGGGGGGGAGGGCAAGAAAATAAAGCTATACTTTCAGAAGAAGAAGGGCTACCCAAAAAGAAAGTATCAACAAATTGACTTCAAATTCCCTAAACCTTTCATTTTACCATGCCAATGTAGTGTTATTCATTTTTTTCTTTTCCGTGCCCTTTGTCCAATAACATTGCTAGGTGCGCACTATGATTTCTCAGTGTTTTTGTGATCACAGCTGCCACAAAGAGACTCACCATAAATATACCCATACCCAAAGTTAATCAGGAAGAGCATCTGCAACAATTACTCATGCAGAGAATAATGATTTAGCAGCTGTGCAGGCTACAATAAGGCTGATGTAAGGTTGGGAACGACAGAGATAATATACATATTACCCTGACAAATGCTCCAGGTTGTGCAATTTATTTTTTTCCTTTAAAAATAAATACAAATTACTCCTACTGAGGAAGCCAAATCATATGTGTTTACCTTGAGCAATGCCCATGGTTTTTAATACCTAGAAGTATATTATCAAGTAACCAGGATAACACCCGAAAGAATTGCTTTTGTGGTTCTTTTAGATGTTATCATTCTTCCTGGAAATGTTCTTTGTCCCCAAACCTACTTCTATTTTGTGGACAGAGTCATAGTTAGGAATTATTTCAACTGGGCTTAAATAGTTTTCAGGGGATGGAACAGCATTTGGGCAGTTGATAACTTGATTTAGGGTAGAGCGATGGCAAGGATAGTCTGAGGAAGAGGGGTATAGAATTGATGGTACCAAAGGCTTTTTGGGCCAGAGAATAGGCTGCAGAGAACAGGTGGAACGGTACCACACAAAGGAATATCCTGACCATGGATGTAGTCTGAGGAGAGATGTTCTTTCTCCTTAGAAAGTCCAGCTTTGGTTCCTCTTGAGTCTTGTAAGAAGATAAGCACTAGAAGTAAATGGTCATAGAGATGTGACGTTTGGATGATAGTCTGGAGTCTATGCTATAAATGGTGACATAGCCTGGAAGAAATATTCTAAAAGTGGCCTGAGGAGAGTGGCCCCAGCATGCAAGAACCATGTCCAAGGATGTGTGTATCCTGGGGAAAAGTCCCATCTGCAACATATGAGTGATAGCTCTGCTTCCAAATACTTCGAAAATTAGAAAAACAAGAATTTGAGCTGTCTTAAATAAAGTTAAATTATAAGAATTAGAATTTGGAGGGGAAAGCATTAGAAACATGGGAAATAGCCATTGTAAAGGGACAGAGACTGGAGATCCAATGATCTAGGGTAGAAATAACTCTCATCCAGGCACAGTATTTCTGGATCAAAAATTACATGGAAAGGAGGAAAGGAAGGATCTTCCCAGGATGCAAATGCTAAACAGATTCCATAACTTATCCTGAAGATAATGACTCCAATGGAGTTTACTGAGCAGAGCAATGACTGAAGTGGTCAGACCAGAGCTTAAGGAAAACCAGTTTGGTGGCTGATTGGAAGATGTACAAGAGTAAAGAGAGACTTAAAACAAGGAGACTAATTAGAGGACTGCTTCAGTGATCTATGGGAGAGGTGAAGTATCCACAGTTGAACTTGAATAGATGTATAAAGAGAAAAAGGTATAAATAAGAAATAGTGGAAAGAACCAGGACCAGAAGTGTCAGCATGTTTCTCTGTATTGTGTTTAGCAGTAGTATTTTTACAAGCAAAGGAAATTTTATTTAAATGTATTTGGGAGCAGTAAGATAGCTCAGTGGACTGGGATCAAGGACTGGAGAGGGGAGTCCTAGTTTTAAAATCTGGATTCAGACACTTCCTAGTTATGTGACCCTGGGCAAGTCATATAATCCCCATTGTCTCTCCCTTACTGCTCTTCTGCCTTGGAACCAAAATGCAGTACTGACTCTAAGACAAAAGGTAACGGTTAAGTTAGAACACACACACACACACACACACACACACACACACACACAAAACTTGTGTCTGACCTGTTGGCAATTTATATCAGCATCCTCCTAAAATACTTCTTTAGGCTTCTTAATTCTTCTTATAAACACCCCCCTTTTTATGCCCCTTCTCTTTATACCTGACCAAGAACTTAAGAATTTATAGAATCTTGAGAAACAGAAGAGATTAATGAAGGAAACAGAGCACACATGGATTCCCAAATGTCTCAAACTATCAAACTTCTTGGAACTTATTCCCTAAGCTATGGAGGCAGGTGTCAGTAATCATGTGTCAGTTTTATGAATTAGAGTTTTATAGAGTCTAGTAATAGTCCTCCCCTACTTTGCTTTTAGCCACATTTTTCTCCCTTGAAATGCAAACCCAGCAAACACATATAATAATCTCCTGCCAAGTCAACTTCCTCTGATTTAAATCATTTCAGTCTGGGTTCTGAAATACACCTTACTTTTCACTTCAAGAAAGCTGACCTCAAAACTAGTCATCATATCCCATGTTGTCAGAAAGTGGCTTTTTAAATACAAATTTATCCCAAAGGGAAAGATAGAATAATAACAGATGTTCGGATTATAGCACAGATTTATTTTTCTCTCCTTTTCTCAAGATTGGCTTAAAGTTCAGAGGTTTGTATATCCAAAGACACATATTAAGATAGAAAGTCACTTACACATACTTTGTAAATCTACGGTGGGAATCGTTCTGGAATGAAGGGTCACCTGAGTACTTAGTGTTCAGACACAGAGTTCCAAATAAGCCAGGGACCAGGTCCAGAAGAATGAATTAGTTCCTACTATTGTCTTGGCCTCTGACTCTTAACAGAGGTCTCATATCCCCATGTTTTATCTCATTGGCTCGTAGGACAAGTTAGGAAAATATTTCCAAATTAAGTAACTTTGTATAGATAACCCTGTAAATACTTGGAGCAGTCTGAGGTCTCCAACCAGCTGTGCTGTGAGCAGCTGAGAGTTTTTATATGACAGCAGCATTTTTGTTTAATGATTTCTTATACATACTTGGAAGCCATAGGAACAGAGGAACATCATACATGGGCCAACAATAATGCAAATTTAAAAGCCCAGAAAGACATTAAATACAGACCAATGTCTTGAACCATCTTGACTTCAGAGAACTGATGATGGTAGATGGCTCTCTCTCCTCTGGGTAGGGGTGTCAGACAACAGATGTGGAATAAGATGTATGTCAACAGATTTTGTCAATGGGCAAATTTGTGATGAGGGAATTATATTTTTAGGGAAGAAGTTATTGGGAAGCAACAGATCTTTTCTGAAAAGCAAAAATAACATTTTATTTAAAAAAAGATAAGTAAATCAGAGAGACAGATTGGTATGATCAATAGAGAGTTGGTCTTGAGTTCAGGATTCTCTGGGTTTGAATCCTACCTATCTCTGTGCCATAACCTTTGGTAAAATCACTTTATATCTCACTGCCCTCAGACAACTTTCTAAAATTATATGTTGCAAAAAAAATAGGTGGTCATAAGACTGGTATAAATCAATCAATCACCCAGTTCATAAAAATGTATTAGTCGACTTCCGGTTAAGATGGCGGCTTAGAGAAAGCTGAAGTTCAGATCTCCGGAAAACCCTTCCCGACCAATCTCAAACTAGAAGCTCCTAAGGCGCCGAAATTCAAAACGATCAACAGCACAGACCCTGGGAACCCTCCTCCTGGACCTGGACCCGGTTCAAAAGGTACGGCTCCCCTTAAAAGCCAGAACCCGAGATCCCTCGGACCTCAGGGGTAGGAGCGCAGAGTCCAAGGCTCCCGGAAGCGGCAGCCGCGCCGGGCTCAGAGAGCAGGGTCTGAGGAACAACAACCCTCAGGGTCTTCTACCCAAGTCCCAGTCCGGGTGAAAGTTACTGCCTGGGGCTTCCGCTGCAAAGAGCCGCTAGGTCCGGGTGAAAGTTACTGCCTGGGGCCTCCGCTGCAGAGAGCTGGTCAAAACAACAGCAACCCTCAGGGCGGGCAAGACAGCCTCACGGGCTGGATCCTGCTATCCAAGTCGCAGTGAAAGTCCTTGCTCTCGGAGCTTGGGGAAGCGGCAGCCCATCCCCCCGCAGGCCGACGAAACAGCCTCACGGCCAGGGATTCTGAAGGCAACTTCCGGAAATCGAGCCAGGGGGAGAGTGTGGCCTCGTGGTCCGACCCTTCCATTCCAGTTCCAGTGAGGCATATTCAGTTTAACCCAGGGAACGCTCATAGAACCAACATCTGCCCAGGACTAAAGCCTCTGATCACAAGACAAAGACAAGAAAAGCCAATCCTCCACGTTCAGAGATGACAAACTCCACAGAAGCACAGAAGCCCCAAAATACCAAGAAAAATAAGAAGAAAGGGGCGACTCTGGACACATTCTATGGAGCCAAAATACAAAATACAGAGCAGATAGAAGAAGATATACAAGAAAATTCTCCAAAATCTTCCAAAGGAAATAGAAACTCTCCACAAACCCATGAAGAATTTGAATCAGAAAGGACCAAAAAGATGGAAGCCCTCTGGGAGGAAAAGTGGGAAATGATGCAAAAGAAATTCACGCATCTACAAAACCAGTTTGACCAAACTGTAAAAGAAAACCAGGCTTTAAAGCAAGAACTAATAAAGCAAAGCCAAAACACCAAGAAATTAGAAGAGAACATAAAATATCTCACCGACAAGGTGATAGATCTGGAAAACAGGGGGAGAAGAGAAAATTTAAGAATAATTGGACTCCCAGAAAAGCCAGAAATAAACACCAAACTGGACATGGTGATACAAGATATAATCAAAGAAAATTGCCCAGAGATTCTAGAACAAGGGGGCAATACATCCACTGACAGAGCTCACAGAACACCTTCTACACTAAACCCCCAAAAGACAACTCCCAGGAATGTAATTGCCAAATTCCAAAGCTATCAAACAAAAGAAAAAATCCTACAGGAAGCCAGAAAAAGACAATTTAGATATAAAGGAATGCCAATCAGGGTCACACAAGACCTTGCAAGTTCTACGCTGAATGATCGTAAGGCATGGAACATGATCTTCAGAAAGGCAAGAGAGCTGGGTCTCCAACCAAGAATCAGCTACCCAGCAAAACTGACTATATACTTCCAAGGGAAAGTATGGGCATTCAACAAAATAGAAGACTTCCAACTTTTTGCAAAGAAAAGACCAGAGCTCTGTGGAAAGTTTGATACCGAAAATCAAAGAGCAAGGAATACCTGAAAAGGTAAATATTAAGGAAAGGGGAAAAATGTTATCTTCTTCTTTTACTCAAACTCTCTTCTATAAGGACTACATTTATATCAATCTATGTATACTAATATGTGGGGAAAATGTAATGTATAAATAGGGGGTAAAGAAAGACCAAATAGAATAATGGTTCTCACACAAAGATTCACAGGGGAAGGGGAGGGGAAGAAAACTCCTATAAGAAGGAGAGGAAGAGAGGGGGGGGGGGTTTACTTAAACCTCAATCTCAGGGAAATCAACTCTGAGAGGGAAAAACATCCAGATCCATTGGGATCTTGAATTCTATCTTACCCAACAAGGGTAAGGAGAAGGGAAAACCAAGGGGGGGAGGGGGAGAGGGAGAACAAAAAGGGAGGGAAAGAGAGGGGGGAGGGGGAGGGAACAAAAAGGGAGGGACTAAAAAGGGAAACATCAAGGGAGGGGACAAGGGGGACTGATTCAAAGTAAATCACTGGACTAAAAGGTAGAGCCGAAGAAGAAAAGGTTAGAATTAGGGAAGGCAATCAAAATGCCAGGGAGTCCACAAATGACAATCATAACTTTGAACGTGAATGGGATGAACTCACCCATAAAACGTAGACGAATAGCTGAATGGATTAGAATCCAAAACCCTACCATATGTTGTCTTCAAGAAACACACATGAGGCGGGTTGACACCCACAAGGTCAGAATTAAAGGATGGAGTAAGACCTTCTGGGCCTCAACTGATAGAAAGAAGGCAGGAGTGGTAATCATGATATCTGATAAAGCCAATGCAAAAATAGACCTGATCAAAAGGGATAGGGAAGGTAATTATATTTTGTTAAAAGGGACTCTAGACAATGAGGAAATATCATTAATCAACATGTATGCACCAAATAATATAGCACCCAAATTTCTAATGGAGAAACTAGGAGAATTGAAGGAAGAAATAGACAATAAAACCATACTAGTGGGAGACTTAAACCAACCATTATCAAATTTAGATAAATCAAATCAAAAAATAAATAAGAAAGAGGTAAAAGAAGTGAATGAAATCTTAGAAAAATTAGAATTAATAGACATATGGAGAAAAATAAATAGGGATAAAAAGGAATACACCTTCTTCTCAGCACCACATGGCACATTCACAAAAATTGACCATACATTAGGTCACAGAAACATAGCACACAAATGCAAAAAAGCAGAAATAATGAATGCAGCCTTCTCAGATCACAAGGCAATAAAAATAATGATTAGTAATGGTACATGGAAAACCAAATCTAAAACCAATTGGAAATTAAACAATATGATACTCCAAAACCGTTTAGCTAAAGAAGAAATCATAGAAACAATTAATAATTTCATCAAGGAAAATGACAATGGCGAAACATCCTTTCAAACCTTTTGGGATGCAGCCAAAGCGGTAATCAGAGGCAAATTCATATCCCTGAAAGCTCATATTAACAAACAAGGGAGAGCAGAGATCAATCAATTGGAAATGCAATTGAAAAAACTCGAAAGCGATCAAATTAAAAACCCCCAGCAGAAAACCAAATTAGAAATCCTAAAAATTAAGGGAGAAATTAATAAAATCGAAAGTGATAGAACTATTGATTTAATAAATAAGACAAGAAGCTGGTACTTTGAAAAAACAAACAAAATAGACAAAGTACTGGTCAATCTAATTAAAAAAAGGAAGGAAGAAAAGCAAATTCACAGCATTAAAGATGAAAAGGGGGACAGCACCTCCAATGAGGAGGAAATTAAGGCAATCATTAGAAATTACTTTGCCCAATTATATGGCAATAAATACACCAATTTAGGAGAAATGGATGAATATATACAAAAATACAAACTGCCTAGACTAACAGAAGAGGAAATAGAATTCTTAAATAATCCCATATCAGAAATTGAAATCCATCAAGCCATCAAAGAACTTCCTAAGAAAAAATCCCCAGGGCCTGATGGATTCACCTGTGAATTCTATCAAACATTCAGAGAACAGTTAACCCCAATACTATACAAACTATTTGACATAATAAGCAAAGAGGGAGTTCTACCAAACTCCTTTTACGACACAAACATGGTACTGATTCCAAAACCAGGCAGGTCAAAAACAGAGAAAGAAAACTATAGACCAATCTCCCTAATGAATATAGATGCAAAAATTTTAAATAGGATACTAGCAAAAAGACTCCAGCAAGTGATCAGAAGGATCATTCACCATGATCAAGTAGGATTCATACCAGGGATGCAGGGCTGGTTCAACATTAGGAAAACCATCCACATAATTGACCACATCAACAAGCAAACTAGCAAGAACCACATGATTATCTCAATAGATGCAGAAAAAGCCTTTGATAAAATACAACACCCATTCCTATTAAAAACACTAGAAAGCATAGGAATAGAAGGGTCATTCCTAAAAATAATAAACAGTATATATCTAAAACCAACAGCTAATATCATCTGCAATGGGGATAAACTAGATGCATTCCCAATAAGATCAGGAGTGAAACAAGGATGCCCATTATCACCTCTACTATTTGACATTGTACTAGAAACACTAGCAGTAGCAATTAGAGAAGATAAAGAAATTGAAGGCATCAGAATAGGCAAGGAGGAGACCAAGTTATCACTCTTTGCGGATGACATGATGGTCTACTTAAAGAATCCTAGAGATTCAACCAAAAAGCTAATTGAAATAATCAACAACTTTAGCAAAGTTGCAGGATACAAAATAAACCCACATAAATCATCAGCTTTTCTATATATCTCCAACACAGCTCAGCAGCAAGAACTAGAAAGAGAAATCCCATTCAAAATCACCTTAGACAAAATAAAATACCTAGGAATCTATCTCCCAAGACAAACACAGGAACTATATGAACACAACTACAAAACACTCGCCACACAACTAAAACTAGACTTGAACAATTGGAAAAACATTAACTGCTCATGGATAGGACGAGCCAATATAATAAAAATGACCATCCTACCCAAACTTATTTATCTATTTAGTGCCATACCCATTGAACTACCAAAATACTTCTTCACTGATTTAGAAAAAACCATAACAAAGTTCATTTGGAAGAACAAAAGATCAAGGATATCCAGGGAAATAATGAAAAAAAACACATATGATGGGGGCCTTGCAGTCCCAGACCTCAAACTATATTACAAAGCAGCAGTCATCAAAACAATTTGGTACTGGCTAAGAAACAGAAAGGAAGATCAGTGGAATAGACTGGGGGAAAACGACCTCAGCAAGACAGTATACGATAAACCCAAAGATCCCAGCTTTTGGGACAAAAATCCACTATTCGATAAAAACTGCTGGGAAAATTGGAAGACAGTGTGGGAGAGACTAGGAATAGATCAACACCTCACACCCTACACCAAGATAAATTCAAAATGGGTGAGTGACTTAAACATAAAGAAGGAAACCATAAGTAAATTGGGTAAACACAGAATAGTATACATGTCAGACCTTTGGGAGGGGAAAGGCTTTAAAACCAAGCAAGATATAGAAAGAATCACAAAATGTAAAATAAATAATTTTGACTACATCAAACTAAAAAGCTTTTGTACAAACAAAACCAATATAACTAAAATCAGAAGGGAAACAACAAATTGGGAAAAAATCTTCATAGAAACCTCTGACAAAGGTTTAATTACTCATATTTATAACGAGCTAAATCAATTGTACAAAAAATCAAGCCATTCTCCAATTGATAAATGGGCAAGGGAAATGGATAGGCAGTTCTCAGATAAAGAAATCAAAAATATTAACAAGCACATGAAGAAGTGTTCTACATCTCTTATAATCAGAGAGATGCAAATCAAAACAACTCTGAGGTATCACCTCACACCTAGCAGATTGGCTAACATAACAGCAAAGGAAAGTAATGAATGCTGGAGGGGATGTGGCAAAGTAGGGACATTAATTCATTGCTGGTGGAGTTGTGAACTGATCCAACCATTCTGGAGGGCAATTTGGAACTATGCCCAAAGGGCGACAAAAGAATATCTACCCTTTGACCCAGCCATAGCACTGCTGGGTCTGTACCCCAAAGAGATAATGGACACAAAGACTTGTACAAAAATATTCATAGCTGCGCTCTTTGTGGTGGCCCAAAACTGGAAAACGAGGGGATGCCCATCAATTGGGGAATGGCTGAACAAACTGTGGTATATGTTGGTGATGGAATACTATTGTGCTCAAAGGAATAATAAAGTGGAGAAGTTCCATGGAGACTGGAACAACCTCCAGGAAGTGATGCAGAGCGAGAGGAGCAGAACCAGGAGAACATTGTACACAGAGACTAATACACTGTGGTATAATCGAACGTAATGGACTTCTCCATTAGGGGAGGTGTAATGTCCCTGAACAACTTTCAGGGATCCAGGAGAAAAAAAACACCATTCATAAGCAAAGGATAAACTATGGGAGTGGAAACACCGAGAAAAAGCAACTGCCTGAATACAGAGGTTGAGGGGACATGACAGAGGATAGACTTTAAATGAACACTCTAATGCAAATACTATCAACAAAGCAATGGGTTCAAATCAAGAAAACATCTAATGCCCAGTGGACTTACGCGTCGGCTATGGGGGGTGGGGGGGAGGAAAAGAAAATGATCTATGTCTTTAACGAATAATGCTTGGAAATGATCAAATAAAATATATTAAAAAAAATGTATTAGTCATTTTCTAGGAACTATACTACTACATCAAATAATGGAAATACTAAAAAAAGCAAAATCCCAGGAAGATCTCTCATTTGAATGAGGGGACCCTATGCAAATAACTGCACCTGCAAAGTAGAAATAGAAAACAAAAAGGAAAGCCTTGGTAGGGAGAAAAGGAAAAAAAAAATTGCTGTACAAGGTAGGATTTGATCTAAGTCTTGAAGGGAGAAACCAAGGAAATAGGAGGGAGAGCCCTCCAGGTAAGAACAATAGAGTGAGAGGGTAAAGAGATGGATCGTTCTATGTGAGGGACATAAAATGGGGCAGTTTAACTGGACTAGAGTTAACAGAGGAGAAGTTAAGTCTCAGTAGACTAGAAAGGTAGAAAGGGGCTAGGTCATGAAGGGCTTTAAATCACCAGTAAAGGATTTTATATTTGATCTTGGAGGTAATAGGAAGCCCCTGCAGTTTATTGAATAGTGCATTGTATGATAAGATCAGAGTTCCAAAAAAATCACTCTTGACCACTGAATAGTGGGTAAATTGGAATGGGGAGAGATTTGAGGCAGAAGAATTAATTAGAATACTATGACAATAGTCTAGGCAAAAACTAATGGAGTTACCACAGTGGGAAGCTCCCTGCACTGATGAAATCCCTCCCTCCCCATTTTTAATAGGTAGACTCCTGGTGCCTACTTTCTGGACTCTAGGCTATGAAAGACTCCACTAACTATGCTATGTATTTATTCTCCAGAATCATGGGACCCTGTATTTAGAGAGCAGCTTGAAGATCATTTAATACAATCTCCAATTCCTTCAGGAATGTCTTTTACAATATCCCTGACAGGGAAAGCATTCAGACTCTGCTTGCTTCATGAGGGCAGGTACAAAAGACTATTTATTATTTGTACATCCCTCCCCACCACACATTAGCTCCACGTTCTGTGTGCTGTAGGCACTTAATCACTGTCGTGCTGAATGGCTTGAAAGCTTCCAAAAAAGGAGTATTGACTTCATTTTCAAGCAGTTTTAAAGGTATTTCCTTCATATTGCAGCAGAATCTGGCTCCCCATCGCCCTCACCACCCATCTCCACTCTGATCTGCAGAGCTATGAGGATAGAAACAATGCCTATTGCTACTGTTTCTTCCATATTATAGTCCTTCGGGAATTTAAAGTAATGTAGCATTTCTCCCAAAGGTTCTTCCTGGATAAGCATGCCCAACTCCTTTAAACACAACTCAGGTGGCACAGAATATTCAGATGCTTATCCTTTTCTGCAGGTATTCTAGCATGTTAAGGTCCTTTTCAAAGTTAAGACACCGAGAACTGAAGACACCATCTGAGCAATGCTATACCTTGCTCTGGACCCCCTGCATAGCTTTGCTTTATTAACCCTCCTGCACCTCAACTCGTAAAGATTATGTTTGAATTCATACAATTTTTCTTGCCTAATTTTTCTCTCATCTAAGTTCTTCCCCCAGGAATATTAGAATTCAACATGTCTACAAAAGCTTCAGCTCCCACGCAACAAAATAAATTTTATTTATAAAATAATATGTGTAGGACTTACAGAAAACTCAAAGGATTTGTAGCTAAACTTATTAATATTAGAGTAATTTGCTTTCCTCTCTTGTGGGCTTCTAACTTAGTCAGTGACCCATCCAAGACTTTCTATTGATCTGTATTTTCACATTATCCTGTGTTTCTATTGGACACCAATTCCTCATCTTCTGGAGCAGATGTACAGGTATTGTTTCAGGTGATTAAGTCTGCCTGTGACTCCTTTCCTCTCTGTTTTTCTCTCCCCATTGTCTCCTTCTCTCCATTTTTTAAGACAAGTCCAAGGTGACCTTTCAGTTCTTAGTTTTCATAAAAAAAAAAACCCAACTATTCTAGTTATCTTCAACAAGTACTTAAATTACAGCTGATCGATTGACTTGGTACTTCATGTATGTTCCCCTAAGGCACTGGCAAAGGTTTTGAATAGGGCAAAACTTCAGAGAGTTCTGTGTCACATTAGGACAGCTTGGCATTTATTCATGAGCAAACACAACATTCAATTCAATTTAATTATACAAACATTCATTAAGTGCCTACTTTGTGCAAAACATTTTTGGAGTAATGGCCATTCAACTAGCTATCTTATGTACAAGGACTTAGTCAAACATCTTGATGGAACAGATATAATCTGTCTCCATTTCCTGGGATGTCAGTGTAGGCATTCCATCAAAATAGGAAATGAGGTCAGTTTGGCATGCCTTATCCTTTAGTGAAAGTGTGCTGACTCCTAATGATCACCACTTCCTTTTAGAAGTGTTAATGAACTATCACTTTAATAATTCATTCTATAATTTTGCCAGAGATCAATGTCATGCCCACTGGTCTCACTGTAATTAAAATAACGATAGCTATAAGCTCACTTTGAGATCTCTGTGCTGTCACTGAGATTTCTTGCTGTATAGCCAAGTTCATTTATATTGTTGATGATTTTCTAGCCAAGTTTGTGTTGTTCTGACCATTGGCCTATGGAGAGAAATTCTGTTTATCTCTGCCTACATTAGCTGAAGAGGCAGATGCCCTCCCCCACATTTAGAGGTATCATTTGCCAAATTTCCCCCTCTACCATATTTCTCTCATACCTACTGCATGCTCTTCCCTGTCATCAGCTGAGGAAATTCACACCATTCTTGTTTCCTGATGATTCAAGTAACAAATATTATGTCTTTTCCCTTATTGGCTCTTAAAGATAATGAGCTTCAACTTACTCAGCTTGAATGGCCTTATGATAAGAAATTGTGCATTTTCTAGTCTGTAGAGAGCATGGTGCTCTCGGTAAACAAAAATACACTCCAGTTGTATCCATGACTCAATTAATTGATCAATGGCTATTGCTTATAAAATACCTTATTCACTATACGGAATGAATCTCCCTCCACCTTTGTATTACACTGTATTGTTCTATTAAGCACAGATAATTCTCTCTTTATGGTAATACAATGCAAAAATAGGAAACTGACAGGAGAAAACAGGGGACTCAATATTAATCAAATGACCTACATAGCATTGCTTTTCTATGGTGTTACAAACAAATGTCTAACATACTGTAGTCAATTGTGTTGTTTAAAATGATTTTTTTTCTGTACCAATATGCTTTATTCAGTAATAAAATGTAACTTCCTGAGCACTCATTCTTTTGGGGAACCCATAAATTGACTGAAATAATTTCCTCTGAGGTTCAAATAATATATTTTAGAGCTTCAAAGATTCCTCATATATGAGAATCTCATAAAAGAGGCCTGCATGATTGTCCCATGTAGGCACTGAATTTTACATAAAGAAGATGATTGAAAAGTAGATGAGCATACAGAATACATAGAATTGACTCAGGTCAACCAGACTTGTTCATCCATAGTGCAAAGGAGAAAAATAAGGCATAAATGTCATTTGCTCTCTTATTACTTGTCACAAAAATTTCAGTTGTTCACAGGAGATTAAGGTGCATTAATTAAAAGGAATCAGAAGATACAATGGCATATTTATCTACTAGTGGAGGTAAGAATGGGTGGACATAAATTAAAAAGAATCCACCAAAAGGATTCCTAAGTTAATGTTCCCATATGTCTGTTGCCATATTTGGTACTAAAAATGAAACAAAATTCGAAAAACACTTCTGCTTCATATTCCAATGGAAATGAATTCACTTTGTAAAGGAAACCAAATATAAATAACATTTAGAGGCAGGATGAGAAAAGCAAGAAGCATTAGATTTAAAAGAAAAGAATCTGTGTTCAAATTCTATTACATGGTACCTGTACTAAATTAGTCAAAAAATATACCTTCTCTGAGTCTGTTTCCCAATCTGCAAAATTAGTACACTTGACTGACATCCTTTAAAGTTTTAAATTCTGTAGTTCCCCATCTTAATGCAATAATATAATAAAAATACATTTCAGGTTTTATGAATTTTATAATATCCTTTCAAACAAGGAGAAATATCAGGCATCATAAGAACTTCATTCACACATGATCTTTGTTGTGCAAACCATTTAGACAGACAAATTTTTTTTGAAAATTGGTCAAATGTCAATTTTGCAAATAAAAAGCAAATGTATATATTTATTTCTTTTGCTCTGCTGAAGTTATTTCTATTCTGATTTGCTCATCAGTGTATAGAAATGACTTTGGGCTCTCCAAGCCCCTATCAGCACAGCAAAAGCTCTTCTGGTTTCTTCTAAGATGGAAAAGCTAGGAATAAGGGCTCAATTGATCAATAGTTTCTGTCATTTAAGAATCACTGTAGCTAAGTTCAGAAAAACTGACCAAGGAGTTAGTCTACTTATTATGATGATTTTTGGTGTCATCAACTTATGAAATCATCAAGCAAGGAATGAAGGTGTTATAAAATGTGTGACGAAGAGAATGTAAGCTTAAATTTTTAACTTTTCAAATAACATCAAAATGGATATAATTCCTTTCAAATATTGTGATTTAGATCACTAAAAATGAATCTGTGTGAAGTAAATAAAACCTAAATATTTTGATGGAAGAGGGAAAAATTTTTACACACATATTTCTAACTTCAAAAATATTAAATAAATCTTTAACCCTAATATTCTTCTAACTTCCATAGTGATGTCTCTAAGGAGATAAAAAGCAATGTTAACCCAATTCCAACAACTATTTTGTTCAGCTGAAATTGTAGCGCATATAACATGGCATATGTAAAAAACTCTGAAATATACCATGTTACATTATCAAACATGTTCAAAGATGTTGAATGTGAGAATGATTAGGTATAGGAGACCAGATTCAAAATATAGTTTCTTTCTTTTTTTTTTAAACCCTTACATTCCGTCTTAGAATCAATATTATATATTGGTTCTAAGGCAGAAGAGCAGTAAGGGTTAGGCAATGGGGGGTTAAGTGACTTGCCCAGGGTCACACAGCTAGGAAGTATTTGAGGCCAGATTGGACCTAAGACCCCCTTTCTCTAGGCCTAGCTCTCAATTCACTGAGTTCCCTACCTGTCCCCTATAAATAATTTCTTTAAGAGCTATCCTTTATAGTTTTTAAAAGAGGAAATTCTTACAAAAATACTGAAAATATACAATTCTTAGAACATTATTTTAAGCATTTACAATAATGTCACAACTTCTTATTTACTTTTAAAATTGTGATTGTTAATTTTTAGATGACCACAATTATGTCTGCAAAGTATATTTCAGTATAATGAAAAGGAAATTTATGATCCTACATATTTGATGTTGAAATGTTATATTTCTGGTCTCTGGATAAGGGATTACAATGAAAAACAGACTTCCTTTTTCAAGTTAATGAGGCTTTTAAAAAAGAATTTATTTTTTTCTTTTTAACAATAAAGCTCATTATTAATATTTTTATCGCATAGACAAGCATATTTTTGTGGTTAAATTTGAGAAAATTTGCATCAAAATAATATTTTCACAATATGTTCACTGATACCCAATGGTAACTTTAACCTCACATGTAGAAAATCAAACAATATTAAAATAATTACAATAAAAATATCACCACATCTCCATTGTGCGGTGATTCTTAATAATGTTGAAGCCAGTTTCCATGAACTGTTGGGTTCATGTTCTAATTGGTAAATTAAAAAGGATTAATAGACCACAAGAGCTTAGAAAAAGTATTGAACTCTGTTTGATAAATAACAGATTTTAAAATAAGTATGCAAACCAAATCACACAGTTAACCAAAATATTATTTTGGCCCTAATATAGAGATTCTAACTCTCCATTAAGCTTGAACATTTTCCTAAGATTTAGTTTAAGCATATACTTTTATTTCATGAAATAATTGTCTTTACAGCATGAAATTGAGGAAACTTATGCTAGTTGAAATGATCTGAGTTGTGGAGAAATGAGGATAAAAAAAACAGATCTCTTAAAGGCAGTATGATTTATTTGCAAAAAGAGCAGAAAAAGCAAGCATCAAAAGAATATACTGATTGACCACCTGAAGAAACTCATATTAAATGATATTTAAGTTGGTAGGTTAGAGAGTTAAAGTTTACTGGTAAGAACAAAAAACTCAAGGTAAATGAAGATCTTTCTTCATTTTGTCACCTTAGTCCATGAGTTTCTCTTGAACCTCTCCATTCTACAAATATTTTAAGCATTTAATTTGGCCATAGCAGTAGGCTCCTAAATAAACAGGTACAAAATTAAAGCAATTCAACTCAACAAAATGTGCTAAGTGTTGATTACATGCATGGTACAGGACAAGACTCTTAACAGGGCATAAAAATGAAAAATATAGATTTCCTACACCAATTTAGCAGGAACATTACCAACAAGTATGAAATTAAATATAATGAAAGAAGTAAAAAGGAAGAATTTTGAGAGTTGAAGAAAAGCAGTTGTCATTTCTGGTTAAGTAGCTCAAGAAAGGTATTTTGTAGAAGACACCATTTTACCTGGGCCTTAAACAATGGGCTGAATTTCAAACTATTTCAAAGATAAAGAGGACAATTACAGAAATATGGAACAATTGCATCATACTCTGATCAACAACAACCAAAATTCCAAAGAACTATTGATGCTTCATAGTTAATATGTAGAATGACACTTTTTTTGGACATTTCCAATGTGGGAATTTGTTTTGCTTGACTATGAATAGTTATGCAAGTTTTGTTTCTCTTTCTTTCCTTCTCAATGGAAGGGCAGTGGGATTGGTGAAAAGGAGAGAAAATTATTTATTAATTTAAAAATTAAATTAAAAATTAAAATAAAAAATTCAAGAGAAGAAAATATTTTCAGTTCAGTTCAACAAATATATATTAAGTGCCTGATGTTTGTAGTATTTAAGGTACCAAGCACCTTAGCACAGAACATAGTGAAAAGGGATGAGAAAGACACAAGACTTATTTAAAATATTGTTTTTTACTGTTTAAAAAATTATTTTACTGGTGTATTGTGAGCTCTTTCAAATCTGATTACAATGAATTTGCTTGTATATACATATACATATATGTGTTCATATACATATATATTTATGTTATATATATATATATATATAAAATTCTAACTCCAGCTATATTAAATTTGATGTGTTATTGGAATATACAGGTTGAGATATACAACAGGAAATTGGAAATGTAGTTTTGAAGTTCAGATGGGAAGTCAATGATGTGATAGATTTAACACATAGAGATGATGGTTGAAGCCATGGAAGACAATGAATTTACCAAGGTTTAAAGAGGAGAGGTTGGGGAGGGGTAAGGGGAGAAGGGAGTAAGGAAAGAGCTAAAAAGAAAACACATGTCTTACTCAGATCTTTCTAAAGCTTTATTGAAAACCAAAAAGCAACCAGAGTTCCCTCCAAACCAAAATTATCTCACCACTTTCACCTCTTCTCACCACATTCACTACCCCCCTTCCTAGGCATGGGATTGGTCCCTATATAGGCCAATCATGAGCCAGAATTAGGGGGTGTGGTTCTCCCCCAGCAAAGGATTGGTTCATTCAAGACCAATCCCATACCTGGAAGTAGGAGGGACCCCTGAGGCTCCTTGGGGGATGCAGTTCTCCCTGGCCACAACATTTTGGATCTCACAGGAGGGTAGGTGGTGCAGTATATAGAGTGCCTGGCCTGGAGTAATTCATCTTCATGAGTCCAAATATAACCTCTACATTTGTTATCATCATGACCCTGGGCAAGTCACCTGTGTCACCTGACTCAGTAGGAAAGGCAATTGGGAAACTACTCTTAGACCCCAAATGAGATCATAAAGAGTCAGACATGACTGGAAATGACTGAACAAAAAAAAAAAAGAGAGAGGAGAGGAACATGTGGAAAAGGAAATCATAATTTATATCTATGCTTTGGGAGTAAATCAAGGAGGAGTAATCAACAAAAGAAAGGCAGATGTATAGGATGGAAAGGGGGCTCTATGGTCAGGAGTCTTGCATTGTAACTTCAGCATACAATTTAGTAGCTATGTGACTGGGAACAATTCTTTTTGCTTCCCTCAATATTGTTTCTCTTGCATATAAATTGGGAATAATTATACTTATACAATATGTCTTATAATATTTTATTGGGAAAATATTTATATATCTTAAAATAGTAAACACATGTGTATTAGAATGTGAAAATATATACATATATGTGTATGTATAAATGCATGTATACATATAAGTGTGTATGGATATGTATATAAGTGTATATATATTTCACATACAGTATGTGTATATACATACATACACACACATATACATACATATTATTACTGTTGTTGAAAGAATGGTTGAAGAAGTAATAGGGGAGCCAAGAGAATTCATGATCATGGAAACCAACAGAAAAGAGAATATTAAGAAGGAAGGAAAGGAGGGATCAATAGTGTCAATGTAAAAAAAAAACAGCAAAAATCATGAGAACCAAAGGAAGTAAAAGTTAAGAAATCACTGTTAATCTTTGAGTGAATAGTGTCAGTGGAGACAGTGCTAGATGGATCAGACATTTTGAGGAATTGAGCAAATAATATATAGTAAGCTAAAGAAGCAATAGGTGAAGATTATTCTTTCAAGAAATGAGGTATAATAAAAGGAAGGAGAGAAGGAAGATGATTACTCAGAGGAGTGGTAGAGTGAAAAGAAGGATTTGTTTGATCAAGTAAGTAGTAGACAGGAAGAAAACAATGGAAAAAGATTGGAGAAGCAAGAATTTATTGATGTAACAAGGGTAAGAAAATAGAAAGGTGTTCAATCAAAGGCACAGGTGGAGGGGTAAGCTTTATTAAAGAAGAGGGCTATCTCATCAACTTGAAAAGGAGTAGTATAGAAGAGGAGAATTTAGGGAGTTTCACCATATGGTTCTAATCTTTTCATTAAAGTAGGAGTCAAGTAAGATAATACATGATAATGATAATAGCTGGCATGTATTTAATCCTTTATAGTAAGTAATTTACATATATTATCTCATTTGGCTAGAAGCTTAAAGAGAATGAAAATGGTTTGGAACAGTCATAGTGAGAAATAGAAGAAGAAATAACAAAAAGTAGGAGTAGCTAGGTGGTGCAGTGGATAAAGCATCCTGTGCAGTGAGGAAGACTCATCTTCCTGAATTCAAATCTAGCCTCAGACACTTTTTAACTTTTTGACCCTCGGAATGTCACTTAAGACTATTTGCCTCTGTTTTCTTGTATGTAAAGTGAACTGGAGAAGAAAATAGAATACTACTCAAGTATCTTTGCAAAGGAAACTCCAAAAGAGTTCATGAAGAGTCAAACATGATTTAAAACAACTGATCAACAACAAAACAAAAAATGAATAGTGTAGTAGAAAGCATAATAGATTTGGAGTCAGATTAAAGGGTTCAAATTCTGGAACTATTAATACATTTTAGAGGTATGGAGGGCCTTAGGCAAATTATTTGAAATCTGAGTACTTTAATATAACATCATCTGTAAAATGAATGACTTGCTTGAGATGACATCCCAGGCCTATTCCCAGAACTTAAAAAAGTGAGGAAAGTAATTTTATCCCAAATTATGAAATAAAGAGTTGTGTTATTTTGTTCCTTCAGCCTCTTTTAGGACCAGCTTCCAAATATCTTCCAAATAGCTAATTCTTTTTCCCAAGTCTGGTGATGTACTTATCCATTATGACGATGGTACATTTCAATTAGAGAGAGATGACAACCATATCTTTCCCTCCAAATGCACACTTACCCCTGAATTTTGTTTGGGCTAATAGAGGAATGTAGGTCCTTCAACTTCATCAATTTTATTCTAAGTTGTGAGACCCAGACTCCCAGGGGACTATAACCCTTCCCCCAGTTATAACTATCCCCAACCATTTGAAGTTCAGAGGAAAGTCACCCATTAGGCCAAAAATAAAGGCCTGTTCACTGAGGAGGAATTCCAAAGCTTTTCTTCATCCCATGTATGTTTCTTCTCTCTTTGTACCCTTCTAGTCTCTCCCCAGGATCTCTTTATTCATGTTCCTCCACCACAATGACAGTTCTGTCCATTCTAGTCCTACATCCTTTGATCCCAAAACATGTAAAAAATGGAGTGGAAAGTGTAATAGTGAGGATCCAGCTGAGGTTAAAGGATATGAATTTGTACTAAATTTAATCTGTTCAATATATAAGGTCTCTTTCATCTTGGAGGTTACCATCTGTTTGATGAGACAAAATATGCACAGCAAATGTTTAACAGTTACAAAGAAGGAGTCAATCATTGGAAAGAGATCATTTGTAGTTAAATCTTTGAGATGTCACAATAAAAAAGAAAAGAAAAAAGGCAATGCATTACTATTAAGCTTTTATTTAACATAAGCAAGCCAGGAATTTTTTTAGTTTGAAAGATAAAGAGAGTGTGAAAGAGTGGAAGGGAAAGAAGGATGAGAGGAAGAAAAGGATGAAAGGAAGCAAGTGGGTAGAAAAGGGAGAAAGGAAAAAAGAAGAAAGAGAGGGAGGAAGGAAGGAAGGAAGGGAGAGATGAAGGGAGGGAGGGAGGGAAGAAGGGAAGGAGGGCGGGAGGAAGGAAGGAAGGAAGGAAGGAAGGAAGGAAGGAAGGAAGGAAGGAAGGAAGGAAGGAAGGAAGGAAGGAAGGAAGGAAGGAAGGAAGGAAGGAAAGAAGGAAGGAAGGAAGGAAGGAAGGAAGGAAGGAAGGAAGGAAGGAAGGAAGGAAGAGAGGGAGGGAGGGAGGGAGGGAGGGAGGGAGGAAGGGAGGGAGGGAGGGTATAAAAGTAAAAGAGTGAAGGGAAGGAGGGGTCGAAGAAAAATGTTTGTCTTCCCCAGTTTTTCAGCCCCCTATTTGATCAATTACATTTCCTTAGCCCTGGATCAGAAGCTGTCAGACCACAATTACTAGAGAGCTACTTCAGTCACTCAGCCAGCTCCATCACTAAGTATCAGTTTTTCCTGAAAGTAGTTCTCCTAGAGTAGCACTCAACAGTAAAAGAAATGTATTAGGCTATTTCTCTAACAAAAAATAAGCACTGACCCTTTCCAAGAACTCACTATAAAATAGAAGGGCTTAAAAAATTAATGTTTCTAAGATGTTCCCAAGTCTTCTATAGTCAAAATAATAAGAAAAGCCATGGAATTCTCCTAAAGCAAAACATACTCCAAATAAAATATTCAAACTTCTTGGGCTAAGAAAGTCCTTGAAAAAACAAGGGAAAATGATGAAAGCTTCCAGGGCATCTTAAAAAATGTCATATGCTGTGTCTCATTTTCATTTCAGACATTCTGGTCTTTATAGTTCAGGTTGAAATAAAACAAAGAGAAGGGAACAAATATTTATTAAATCCCTATTATCTACCAGTTAGGATACTAAGTGCTTTACACATATCATTTGATCTTCTTGACAACCCTGAGAGGTAAGCTACTTATGCTTTCATTTTACAATGAGGAAATAGAGGCAAACAGATTGGGACTTCCCTGTGGTCACAGAAGTAGGGTCTGAGGCTAGGTTTGAATTGAGGTCTTCCTTACTTCCAATCTAGTGCTCTAACTGCACCACTTTGAATGTCTAGTTTTAGTATGTTTTTATTATATCTTGCTCTATTTGTACAATTTGTGTTTTTGTATGTGTACATGTGTATATGCATATGTATGTGCTGGGGGCAGGATTAAGATTGTTAGAGAGACACAGACACAGAAAGACAAAGAATTTTAATAAGGAAGAAATTAATTCAAACCTTGCCTCAGTTACTTAATAGCTGTGTTAACCTAGGTAAGTCACTTAATCTCTCGATGACTGAGTTTCAAGTTCTGAAAAATGAGAATAATAATAGCTGACATCTCACAAGGTTATTTTGAGGACCAAGTGAGACAATATATGGAAAGCATTTTGCAAACTACTAAAGTGTTATAAAATTCTAGCTATTTATGACTATATTTATTATTTTGCAGTTAAGTGATACAGTGGATGTAGACCTGGGCTGGGAGGCAGGAAGACCTGAGTTCAGATATGATCTCAGATACTTCCTAGTTGTATAATCCTGGACAAGTAATTTAATCCCTGTTTGCCTCAGTTTCCACATCTGTAAAATGAACTGGAGAAACAAATGACAAACCACTCCAGTGTCTTTGTTAAGGAAACCCCAAATGGGATCATTAAAAGTTGAATGCAATTGAATAATAATTTAGAATTAGTGTTATCATTATCATTATAGTAATTTAATTAATATTCCCATATTGTGTAATTAGAGTCTTTGTTGTAAAGCACTTAAGTAAGAAGCAAGTTGACAATCTCCTCCTAAGAGAGATATATAGACTGTCTTACAAGTTTTTGTCTGCAGTGGAGCATGTCCAAAGAGCATTTCATAGGATGATACATGCAAATCTGCTCTTGGTCTCATACATAGGTAAAACAAAGCTATGGGAAGAATATCTGGCTATTTTAGATGAGTTCCAGCACAGATTTTCCCCACCATAGTCTTGAGTTCCCTGTTTACACACTCCACTTGACCTGAACTTTGTACGTGATAAGGAACATGATTTTGGAGTGTTATTTCTACATTCTCATAGACTCTTTTAAGGATATCTTGGGTGAAAAGAGATCCCTTATCAAAGTCTATGGTAAGTGGTACAACAAATCTTGGAATAATTTCCTTAATCAACACTTTTACCACAAAGCTACCTGTATTTGTATTTGATGGAAATGCTTCAGGCCACTTAGTTAATCTATCCACAATTACCAGACAAAACTTGTATTTTCCAGTTTTTGGCATGCTGATGTAATCAATTTGCAGTCTCTCAAATGGACAATATGCTAAAGGTCTACCACCTAAACCTTTTCTGTCTGAATGCTCCTTGGTTGAATTTTTGGCAAGCAAAACAACTTCTACAGATCTTATTTACTACAATACTTATTCAAGGTGCTACCAATTGCCTCTTTACAGAGTCTACTACAGATTGAGTACCAAAATGACCTTTTGTGTTGAAGACTTGACACAAATAGGTATATAAATCTTTTGGTAACAGTGGTTTTCTAGTATCTACAACCTATATTCCATGTTCTTTCCATGCCCAAATTTCTCCTTCTACTTCTGAATTTCTGAGTGTACATAAGCTTTTTCTAGATCATCAGATTCAATAGTTGACAAATTCATTACATACACTGGAGCATTCCTGGCAGCAAATTTTTCAGTGATGTCAGCTCTATGATTTCCTTTAGAAATTGAATCTCTGCCACTAGTATGACTTATACAATGGATTACCGCTAGCTGTTTAGGTTTTTTCATAGCATCCAACAACTCAGTTATTATTTCTGGTTGAGCAATTGGTTTTCCCAATATAGTAATAAAACCTTATTGTTCCCATATCTTTCCTGTAGCATGATATATAGAAAATCCATAATGATAGTCTGTATAAATATTTTTACTTTTATCCTCTGCTAGAAGACATGCTTGCTTCAAAGCAACCAAATCTGCCCCTTGAACACTAAGGTTACTAGGTAATGAACCATACCACAGTGTCTCAAATTCTGTGACCACTGCAGCACCTGTACATCTAATTCCATTATGCAAATATGACAATCAATGAGTGAATAACATCTTGTCTGGATTTTCAATAGGAATGTCTTTTAAATCCATCCTAAGTATATCCACTAGATCTATTACTTCTACCCACTCATGTAATGGTTCATCAGTCTTTGGCAAATCAGGAAATACACCTCCCCACAGAATGTTCTCATTCTCTTAGAAAATAATTTCATACTTAGATATTTGTTGATCTGAATATGCTTGAGTATGAAATGTCCTAATTAGTGCTTCTATGTGATATGAACAATATACAAGTCAATAGATATGCCAGAACTAAGTCTGCTGACTTCTGGACTAAAACAGATGCAGCTGCTACACCCCTTACACAAGGAACTATACAGCAGTTATTGGATCAAGCTGAAAACTATAATATCCAATTGAATAATAATTTTGTCCTAAAGTCTGTGTCAGTATACCAGACACAATACCTTTAGTTTCATTTACAAATAATTGAAATGCTTTTGTATAGTCTGGGATACCCAAAGCAGGAGCAAATAAAATGACTTTGTTAAGCTTAATTAAGGCTTGCAGATGTTCAGGCTTTAGTTTCAGAGATTCTGGTTCTGTATTCCTGATTAAATCTGTTAAACATTTTGTTAATTCACTATATCCAGGTATTCATTGTCTACAGAAAACAGTTATCCCATCTATAGTTCTGAGTTGCTTTTTGGTCTTAGGAGCACTCAGTTTCTGGATGTCTGCTATTCTTTTCTACGTAATACTTCTGGAATCCTATGATAACACAAATCCAAGAGATTGCACTCAAGGTAAAGCCCACTGTAATTTTGCCTTGGAGATTTTATACCCATGCTTATATAATTCTAACAAATCTTACTATCTCTGAGGCACACTTTAGCATTTGCAGATACAAGGAGAATATCATCCACAAAATGCACTAATTTACTTTCTTTGAATGTTACAGTTTTTAGATCTCTAAAATCTGTGAAAATTGGCTTTGCAAATTGGTATAGCCCTGGGGAAGACGAGTCCAAGTCCACTGAGTTTTTCCCCAGTTAAAAGCAAAGATCTTTTGAGAATCCTCATGAATTGGTATTGAGAAACAAGCTGAGCATAAATCAACCATAGTGAAATATCTTTCCTGACTTGGAATGGAAGAAATTATAACAGCTGAACTTAGTACAATAGGATATGTCTTTATCATGTAATCATTTACAGCTCTTAAATCCTGTATGAATCTGTATACTAGTTTGCTATTTTGTTTCTTGCTTTGGCCTTTTGATTGGAAGTATAGGTGTATTATATTCTGAGAAGCAAGGTATTATGATCCCTTGTTGGATTAGGGATTCAATGATTTGTCTGATACCTCTTTTGCTTCTTTAGTTAAGTGACATTGAGGTACACAAGGAACTGCTCCTTCCTTAGTCCTAACCCTTACATGAGTAGCTCAATATACCTACATCTGTGGAAGACTTTGACCATAAACCTTCAAAGATATCCTCAGGTATAGCATAGATAGGATCCAAGTTATCCTCTGTACTGACTGAATCTAAGTACAGCAATGGAAAAGCTTTCAGAGATTCTTCTGGTAGATTTAATGATATATCACCAATATCAGTGCATTGAATTGTTGACCATAATTTACATAATAAATCTCTACCTAAAAGATTCATAGGATAGTGTGGCATACAAAGAAATGCATGATCCTCAGATAAAGGACCTAAAGTAATCCCTTTTGGTTGTAATTTTGCTACTCTCTCTAGTTTACCAGTAGCTCCTATAACTTCCATTGTACCAACATATCTACAATTCTTAGGAAAACTTTGCAAACTGATTTACTGGCTCCAGTATCAACCAGAAGATCATAAATCTGGTCTCCTATAGTGTCAGATATATATGGTTATGTATTGTTTGGAGACTGAAATGTTTCCAACACTGGTGCAAACACAGTAACATCAGTACAAAGCTCAGTCATTTCCTGTCCATCCAAGTTTACATATGCTTGAACTGCATGATATTCCCAGGATTTTACATCTTTAACACCATCATCAGCTTTTATATTACTATCCTTGGTTCTTGTACTGTCTATCTTTGTATTATTGTTCTCAATTATAATCACTTTATCATCCAATTTTCATTCTTCTCTATTTTCTATTACTTTACAATCACAAGAATTTCCTACTAATTTTACATTACAGGATTCATTTCCCTTATAATTATTAATACTAATTACATTATACTTTGATTCAATCAATTCATCTATAATTTCATTAACCTTATTATCATTACACTCACTTTGATATGACCTCAATTCATTTTCCCTTGATTCAAATGGGTAAACCTTCATAAGGAACAAGTCCCTTTGTTCTGATCACCCTTAACAATTTGACTATATTTAGACCTTGCTGCAGACTTAACCCAGTCCTGCATGGTGCTTAGATCTGGTGTTTGAGCTCCCTAACAACAAGCATTCTAACATGTATTTTCATTATTCCTTCTTTTGTAGTTATTCAAGCTATTATTGTTGTTGTTCCAATTATTGTTGTTATAATTATTATGTCTAATAAATCCTCCATTTCTGTTCAATTGTCTGGAAAACTGACCCCTATATCTACATTACCTGATAAAATGACCAACTCTACTGCATAAAAAACACCTTTGGGGACCAGATCTTCTGTTCCCTAGGCTTGTAAATATTTGTTATTAGGTTTCCTAGATATTAATGTTACCACTGCCTTAATTTCTTTAATTTTCCTCTCTCTTGTTTTGCCCTCTGCTTCCTTCAATTTTCTTTTTAGATCTTCTATAACTATATCCCTTTCCTCATATCTGTCCTCATTTTCTGTACATAAGTATGTTGCCTTTCTTCTCAGATCCTCTAATTCCATCTCCTCCTAATCTGGATGATTATTTTATTAAAATAGTTTTATTTTAGGGATAGAATTTTCACAAAAATTCTTTTTATGTGTCCAATTTCCCTCTTCCAGAACATCTATATTCAGATATGTTTCAGCTGCCTCAGTAATATGGTCAGGGAATATAGTAAGTGTTTCATTAGCCTTTTGTTTAATTCCCACAAACTTAGACCAATCATTTGGTCTTTTAGTGTATCTATACATAACATCTATTATTGCTCATCTAGTTTCATTCATCCTATCATATTGGGCTTTGTTGTTCATACCTGTGTCATGATAATCCTATGGCCATGGTATTAATAAGGGATCCTGCCTCCTCTCATCTATAAATTTATTCCTTTCCTTTTTGGTTAAAAGTTCTTTCATTAATAAAGCAAAATCATTATCGTCTAGATCTAACAGATCAATGGCTCTCTGCATTTCCTTGATTATCTTATTTGGTTTGTCCACAAAGGCATGAATTCTCTTTTTTTATTGACTCCAAATCTTCAGGTATAAATCTCTTTTGCATTTTTACTTGAAACATCTCATCCCTTGAAACCACAGGGAGATCTCTCAGAGGGAACAGGGTAACCTTGTCTTCAGACTTTTCTTTTTGTAGCCTATTTAAATTTTTTAGGTTCATCAACTTTTTCCTTTACATCAAAATCATATTCATTAGTTGTAAACCTTTTGTCTTTCATATATTTCCATTTGATCAGGTTGTTGTTTCATCACTATTACCAGTTGTTTTAGTTCTGAATCCTTGGTTACCCATACACTACCCATATATAAACCCTTAAACCCATTTCCAATAATAAACAACATAACTCTACACTTATAGACAATACACAAACAAACACACAGTAATGGGGCAAATGACAAGACAGTTTGCACAGACAGTGACATACATGGTTTCATCCATTGGTAATCCAATAATATGTAACATACTTTAGGGAACAGGGTGTAAACAATATAAGGGATGTGTAAAAGACACTCCCAAAACACATACAATAAATCCTTTAACATGTCTCCAAACATGTTTACATTTAACATTAATCTAGTATATACAACACAATGAATATTATTGTACTCTACTGTGATCACTTTGTACCTACACACAATTAAAGAGGGAAAAAAAAAAGCAAAAAAAATTTCAAGGTGGCTGTCTAGTTCATGTGTCAGGGGATTTAAACAATTTAAATGTCTCTCCCAGTTCAGTTAGAGTCACAGAGTTCCATTGCCCCTCCTTTTGGAATGTTCCATCTGCTGAGAACAAAATGGAATCTTCCCAGCCTCTAACTGACTTTGGCTTTCTAACTATTATATGTCTATACTAAAGTCTATTTTCCTAAGTTCTATCCTATCCTAGCTCTGCCAAACTGTTCTAAAGAATTTAAGGAAAGGGGTAAAGGGTTTAGGAAAGGGAAAATACACCATTAAATGAGATAAGTTTATTAACAATAGGGAATGATGGGAAAGGGAAGAGGATAATGGACCAGCTTACTAATAAACCCCAGATACTTAACCGACTGTAGTTATTATTCTAAGATTAACCTTGTATAAACTAACCTAAGTTAAATCTAATTAAGGATAAGTCCTCACAGAAAGCCCAGATTCCTCACACAGAGTCCTTAGTGGATCAGGCAGCAGAGATCCAGCTATGCAGTCCTTGGAAGCTTTAGGGAATGGAGAAATCCTCTTCAATTCATCCTGCCCACCTGAATGAATTGGGAAACTTCCTCTTCACCTTTGCTTGATATTATTTTTTAAATATATTTTATTTGATCATTTCCAAGCATTATTCGTTAAAGACATAGATCATTTTCTTTTCCTACCCCCCAACCCCCATAGCGGACGCGTAAGTCCACTGGGCATTAGATGTTTTCTTGATTTGAACCCATTGCTTTGTTGATAGTATTTGCATTAGAGTGTTCATTTAGAGTCTCTCCTCTGTCATGTCCCCTCAACCTCTGTATTCAGGCAGTTGCTTTTTCTCGGTGTTTCCACTCCCATAGTTTATTCTTTGCTTATGAATGGTGTTTTTTTCTCCTGGATCCTTGCAAGTTGTTCAGGGACATTACACCGCCACTAATGGAGAAGTCCATTACGTTCAATTATACCACAGTGTATTAGTCTCTGTGTACAAAGTTCTCCTGGTTCTGCTCCTCTCGCTCTGCATCACTTCCTGGAGGTTGTTCCAGTCTCCATGGAACTCCTCCACTTTATTATTCCTTTTAGCACAATAGTATTCCATCACCAACATATACCACAGTTTGTTCAGCCATTCCCCAATTGATGGGCATCCCCTCGTTTTCCAGTTTTTGGCCACCACAAAGAGCGCAGCTATGAATATTTTGTACAAGTCTTTGTGTCCATTATCTCTTTGGGGTACAGACCCAGCAGTGCTATGGCTGGATCAAAGGGTAGATATACTTTTGTCGCCCTTTGGGCATAGTTCCAAATTGCTCTCCAGAATGGTTGGATCAGTTCACAGCTCCACCAGCAATGAATTAATGTCCCTATTTTGCCACATCCCCTCCAGCATTCATTACTTTCCTTTGCTGTTATGTTAGCCAATCTGCTAGGTGTGAGGTGATACCTCAGAGTTGTTTTGATTTGCATCTCTCTGATTATAAGAGATTTAGAACACTTCTTCATGTGCTTGTTAATAGTTTTGATTTCTTTATGTGAGAACTGCCTATCCATTTCCCTTGCCCATTTATCAATTGGAGAATGTCTTGATTTTTTGTACAATTGATTTAGCTCATTATAAATATGAGTAATTAAACCTTTGTCAGAGGTTTCTATGAAGATTTTTTCCCAATTTGTAGTTTCCCTTCTGATTTTAGTTATATTGGTTTTGTTTGTACAAAAGCTTTTTAGTTTGATGTAGTCAAAATTATTTATTTTACATTTTGTGATTCTTTCTATATCTTGCTTGGTTTTAAAGCCTTTCCCCTCCCAAAGGTCTGACATGTATACTATTCTGTATTTACCCAATTTACTTATGGTTTCCTTCTTTATGTTTAAGTCACTCACCCATTTTGAATTTATCTTGGTGTAGGGTGTGAGGTGTTGATCTATTCCTAGTCTCTCCCACACTGTCTTCCAATTTTCCCAGCAGTTTTTACCGAATAGTGGATTTTTGTCCCAAAAGCTGGGATCTTTGGGTTTATCGTATACTGTCTTGCTGAGGTCGCTTTCCCCCAGTCTATTCCACTGATCTTCCTTTCTGTTTCTTAGCCAGTACCAAATTGTTTTGATGACTGCTGCTTTGTAATATAGTTTTAGGTCAGGGACTGCAAGGCCCCCATCATATGTGTTTTTTTTTTCATTATTTCCCTGGATATCCTTGATCTTTTGTTCTTCCAAATGAACTTTGTTATGGTTTTTTTCTAAATCAGTGAAGAAGTATTTTGGTAGTTCAATGGGTATGGCACTAAATAGATAAATAAGTTTGGGTAGAATGGTCATTTTTATTATATTGGCTCGTCCTATCCATGAGCAGTTAATGTTTTTCCATTTGTTCAAGTCTAGTTTTAGTTGTGTGGCGAGTGTTTTGTAGTTGTGCTCATATAGTTCCTGTGTTTGTCTTGGGAGGTAGATTCCTAGGTATTTTATTTTGTCTAAGGTGATTTTGAATGGGATTTCTCTTTCTAGTTCTTGCTGCTGAGCTGTGTTGGAGATATATAGAAAAGTTGATGATTTATGTGGGTTTATTTTGTATTCTGCAACTTTGCTAAAGTTGTTGATTATTTCAATTAGCTTTTTGGTTGAATCTCTAGGATTCTTTAAGTAGACCATCATGTCATCTGCAAAGAGTGATAACTTGGTCTCCTCCTTGCCTATTTTGATGCCTTCAATTTCTTTTTCTTCTCTAATTGCTACTGCTAGTGTTTCTAGTACAATGTCAAATAGTAGAGGTGATAATGGGCATCCTTGTTTCACTCCTGATCTTATTGGGAATGCATCTAGTTTATCCCCATTGCAGATGATATTAGCTGTTGGTTTTAGATATATACTGTTCATTATTTTTAGGAATGACCCTTCTATTCCTATGCTTTCTAGTGTTTTTAATAGGAATGGGTGTTGTATTTTATCAAAGGCTTTTTCTGCATCTATTGAGATAATCATGTGGTTCTTGCTAGTTTGCTTGTTGATGTGGTCAATTATGTGGATGGTTTTCTTAAAGTTGAACCAGCCCTGTATACCTGGTATGAATCCTACTTGATCATGGTGAATGATCCTTCTGATCACTTGCTGGAGTCTTTTTGCTAGTATCCTATTTAAGATTTTTGAATCTATATTCATTAGGGAGATTGGCCTATTGTTTTCTTTCTCTGTTTTTGACCTGCCTGGTTTTGGAATCAGTACCATGTTTGTGTCGTAAAAGGAGTTTGGTAGAACTCCCTCTTTGCTTATTATGTCAAATAGTTTGTATAGTATTGGGATTAACTGTTCTCTGAATGTTTGATAGAATTCACAGGTGAATCCATCAGGCCCTGGGGATTTTTTCTTAGGAAGTTCTTTGATGGCTTGTTGGATTTCATTTTCTGATATGGGATTATTTAAGAATTCTATTTCCTCTTCTGTTAGTCTAGGCAGTTTGTATTTTTGTATATATTCATCCATTTCTCCTAAATTGGTGTATTTATTGCCATATAATTGGGCAAAGTAATTTCTAATGATTGCCTTAATTTCATCTTCATCGGAGGTGCTGTCCCCCTTTTCATCTTTAATGCTGTGAATTTGCTTTTCTTCCTTCCTTTTTTTAATTAGATTGACCACTACTTTGTCTATTTTGTTTGTTTTTTCAAAGTACCAGCTTCTTGTCTTATTTATTAAATCAATAGTTCTATCACTTTCGATTGTATTAATTTCTCCCTTAATTTTTAGGATTTCTAATTTGGTTTTCTGCTGGGGGGTTTTAATTTGATCGCTTTCGAGTTTTTTTCATTTGCATTTCCAATTGATTGATCTCTGCTCTCCCTTGTTTGTTAATATAAGCATTCAGGGATATGAATTTACCTCTGAATGCCACTTTGGCTGCATCCCAAAAGGTTTGAAAGGATGTTTCGCCATTGTCATTTTCCTCGATGAAATTATTAATTGTTTCTATGATTTCTTCTTTAACTAAACGGTTTTGGAGTATCATATTGTTTAATTTCCAATTGGTTTTAGATTTGGTTTTCCATGTACCATTACTAATCATTATTTTTATTGCCTTGTGATCTGAGAAGGCTGCATTCATTATTTCTGCTTTTTTGCATTTGTGTGCTATGTTTCTGTTACCTAATGTATGGTCAATTTTTGTGAATGTGCTATGTGGTGCTGAGAAGAAGGTGTATTCCTTTTTATCCCTATTTATTTTTCTCCATATGTCTACTAATTCTAATTTTTCTAAGATTTCATTCACTTCTTTTACCTCTTTCTTATTTATTTTTTGATTTGATTTATCTAAATTTGATAATGGTTGGTTTAAGTCTCCCACTAGTATGGTTTTACTGTCTATTTCTTCCTTCAATTCTCCTAGTTTCTCCATTAGAAATTTGGGTGCTATACTATTTGGTGCATACATGTTGATTAATGATATTTCCTCATTGTCTAGAGTCCCTTTTAACAAAATATAATTACCTTCCCTATCCCTTTTGATCAGGTCTATTTTTGCATTGGCTTTATCAGATATCATGATTACCACTCCTGCCTTCTTTCTATCAGTTGAGGCCCAGAAGGTCTTACTCCATCCTTTAATTCTGACCTTGTGGGTGTCAACCCGCCTCATGTGTGTTTCTTGAAGACAACATATGGTAGGGTTTTGGATTCTAATCCATTCTGCTATTCGTCTATGTTTTATGGGTGAGTTCATCCCATTCACGTTCAAAGTTATGATTGTCATTTGTGGACTCCCTGGCATTTTGATTGCCTTCCCTAATTCTAACCTTTTCTTCTTCGGCTCTACCTTTTAGTCCAGTGATTTACTTTGAATCAGTCCCCCTTGTCCCCTCCCTTGATGTTTCCCTTTTTAGTCCCTCCCTTTTTGTTCTCTCCCCCTCCCCCCTCTCTTTCCCTCCCTTTTTGTTCTCCCTCTCCCCCTCCTCCCCTTGGTTTTCCCTTCTCCTTACCCTTGTTGGGTAAGATAGAATTCAAGATCCCAATGGATCTGGATGTTTTTCCCTCTCAGAGTTGATTTCCCTGAGATTGAGGTTTAAGTAAACCCCCCCCCTCTCTTCCTCTCCTTCTTATGGGAGTTTTCTTCCCCTCCCCTTCCCATGTGAATCTTTGTGTGAGAACGATTATTCTATTTGGTCTTTCTTTACCCCCTTTTTATACATTACATTTTCCCCACATATTAGTATACATAGATTGATATAAATGTAGTCCTTATAGAAGAGAGTTTGAGTAAAAGAAGAAGATAACATTTTTCCCCTTTCCTTAATATTTACCTTTTCAGGTGTTCCTTGCTCTTTGATTTTCAGTATCAAACTTTCCACAGAGCTCTGGTCTTTTCTTTGCAAAAAGTTGGAAGTCTTCTATTTTGTTGAATTCCCATACTTTCCCTTGGAAGTATATATTCAGTTATGCTGGGTAGCTGATTCTTGCTTGGAGACCCAGCTCTCTTGTCTTTCTGAAGATCATGTTCCATGCCTTACGATCATTCAGAGTTGAACTTGCAAGGTCTTGTGTGACCCTGATTGGCATTCCTTTATATCTAAATTGTCTTTTTCTGGCTTCCTGTAGGATTTTTTCTTTTGTTTGATAGCTTTGGAATTTGGCAATTACATTCCTGGGAGTTGTCTTTTGGGGGTTTAGTGTAGAAGGTGTTCTGTGAGCTCTGTCAGTGGCTGTATTGCTCCCTTGTTCTAGAATCTCTGGGCAATTTTCTTTGATTATATCTTGTATTATGATGTCAAGTTTGATGTTTATTTCTGGCTTTTTTGGGAGTCCAATTATTCTTAAATTATCTCTTCTCCCTCTATTTTCCTGATCTATCACCTTGTCGGTGAGATATTTTATGTTCTCTTCTAATTTCTTGGTATTTTGGCTTTGCTTTATTAGTTCTTGCTTTAAAGCCTGGTTTTCTTTTACAGTTTGGTCAAACTGGTTTTGTAGATGCGTGAATTTCTTTTGCATTATTTCCCACTTTTCCTCCCAGAAGGCTTCCATCTTTTTGGTCATTTCTGATTCAAGTTCTTCATGGGTTTGTGGAGAGTTTCCATTTCCTTTGGAAGATTTTGGAGCATTTTCTTGTATATCTTCTTCTATCTGCTCTGTATTTTGTATTTTGGCTCCATAGAATGTGTCCAAAGTCGCCCCTTTCTTCTTATTTTTCTTGGTATTTTGGGGCTTCTGTGCTTCTGTGGAGTTTGCCATCTCTGAATGTGGAGGATTAGCTTTTCTTATCTCTGTCTGGTGTTCAGAGGCTTTAGTCCTGGGCAGATTGTCGGTTCTATGAGCTTTCCCTAGGTTAAACTGAATATGCCTCACTGGAACTGGAATGGAAGGGTTGGACCACGAGGCCACACTCTCCCTGGCTCTCTGGGTCGGGTTGCTTTCCGGAACTTGCCTTCAGAATCGCTGGCCGTGAGGCTGTTTCATCGGCCTGCGGAGGGATGGGCTGCAGCTTCCCCGAGCTCCAAGGGCAGGGACTTTCACTGAGACTGGGATAGCAGGATCCAGCCCGTGAAGCTGTCTTGCCCGCCCTGAGGGTTGCTGTTGTTTCAGACTCCAGGCAGTGACTTTCACTGAGACTCGGGTAGAAGGCCCTGAGGGTTGTTGTTCTGAGGACCCTGCTCTCTGAGCCGGGCGGGGCTGCTGCTTCCCGGAGCCTTGGACTCTGCGCTCCTATCCCTTAGGTCCGAGTGATCTCGGGTTCTGGCTTTTGAGGGGAGCCGTACCTTTTGATCCGGGTCCAGATCCAGGAGGAGGGTTCCCAGGGTCTGTGCTGTTGATCGTTTTGAATTTCGGCGCCTTAGGAGCTTATAGTTTGAGATCGGTCGGGAAGGGTTTTCCGGAGATCTGAACTTTAGCTTTCTCTAAGCCGCCATCTTAACTGGAAGTCCTCTTTGCTTGATATTATTATAAGATATGCAGCTTGATAGATGGGTTTGTCCAGGAAGAGTCCAGATCCACACCTTCAGGCTTGAACTCCATCACCAGACAGAGTCGTTAGTTGTTAGTTGTAAGTTGTTAGAATTCTGACCCAGCCAGCTTTTGTAGAATCCTTGGCTTGTCAATCATCTTTGCATTTTGTACCTTCCCTTACTACAATATATAAAGACACATATACATTCATATATGAATGCAAGGTACCCCAAAAGTCACATTGCCAGTTTAGTGTCAAAATTTAAAGCTGAACTAAGACTTTCGAAACACTCTTAATGTGGAATACAAATGTCTCTTGAGCTTTATTGCATAGAACCTTATTTATTCACAAATTAAATAAGAAAATTTGTAGAGGAAATGGAAACAAAATGAGTAAAGTGCTTTTTCAATGAACAGAATTAGAGGCAATTACAAGTCTGGGGGCTCAGAATGTGGGAGACTTAGATGAATTAGATGAGTCCTGATGAATTTTCTATCCATATGATCACCCAATAAGTCTGTTTTAAATGATTGTGAGTTTGATTCAAGAAAGAAACAGAGGAGAAAAAACAAAGAAGAAATGGTAGGGGTATACTTTGGATTCTATTATAAACATTTTCTCTGGTTTTCACAATAAAACTATCCAAAATGCATTTGTAAATGCTTTAGGAAGAAAACTGAAGACCAAATGCTTCAGTGCATTAGCCTAATATAAATGTTTGTTTGAGAACATGTAGCAAAATGAAGATAACAGTTCCTAGTAAAATAGAAGGGAAAATATGTTGAGGCTTTATTAGCCTTTGCCATGGGGAGGCTTGTACTTATAAAGGTTTGAAAAGATGTGTAGTGAATACATAGAGAGGTAGTCCCATAAGCAAAGGCTCACTGAAATACTCAAACTTGGTGACTAAGAGGTTAGTGAAAATATTAATTCTCTCTCTCTCTCTTCCTCCCCCCAGCTGGAATCTACTCAAATGAATATCAGCTTTTCTTTTCCCTTTAAAAATAAACAGTTTATTTTTACATAGGAATTAAGAATTTTTAAATGGCCAGGATTTATCTGTCATATTTGAAAGAATTTGAGAACTAAGGTAAGATTCTTTAAGGCTCTACTGATTTTTAAACCTTCCTAAAGAGCATTTTCTTTTTCCTGTTATAAGACTTTTAATTCCCCATCCAAATATGATTTTTTTGACTCTTAGAAACATACAACCACCAGAATGGGTCTTCTTGGCTGGATATTAGATGGTGGCCTCTAATTAGAAGATGCTAGAGGATATTAGAGGCAGGCCTATCTCTAGCATCCTGTTTGATCAGGTTCAATTTTGAGGTGGAATAAGACACAAGTCATTAAACAATGAATAAAAGGAGGTTTATTTGGCCTAAACACATGTCAGCAACAAGGTTAGAGGCACTTAATTTCTATAGATAAGGCATCTCTCATCTCCATTTTACACTCATTGGGTCAGTAGGGCAGGATATAAAGACCCTTGTGGGGCATCAGGTCCACATAGGTCGGATTCTTTAATGCCCCAAAATGACCAGTAAGCCACATTAAAGGAATTAGGGGTCAATCAGATTCAAGGGACAGTTTGTTGACGTTGCAGGGATTCTAGTAGGGAGGCAGATAGTTGAATCAATAAATAGTGCCTGGAATCAGAAAGATCCGAGTTCACAATCGGCATCAGACATTTCCTAGCTACATGACCATAAGCAAGTCATTTAACTATTGTTTGCCTTAATCCACTGTAGAAGGAAATCTCAAATCATTTCATTGTCTTTTCTGAGAAAACCCCATAGGCAGTGTTTGTGTTCTATAGTCCATTGGGTAATGAAGAGTCAGACATGACCGAGCAACAATGCATATTTTGGGGGAAAATTTGAGTTATCTTAAAGGAAGAAGATAAGCAAAGATATTAAGTAAAATGAAATATTACTTAGTAAGTAATATTCCCAATCTGGTAAAAAATCCTGCCAGGTGCTGACTTTATAATTGTCAAGATCAGGGTGGGAAAGCCATGCCAAGCAATGAGAAGCAATATAGTTGAGTAGGTATTGGGCTGATCTGGAGTCAAAAAGACCTGAGTGTAAGTTATGTCTTGCATATATAATGTTGGTGTGACATAGAGAAGACCCAGCCCCTTGTTGGCAAACAACTTGCTAGAATATAAATTGCCAAACTGCATTGAGGGAGAGAATTTCCATACTGGCACATCCTTCTCTCAATGAATTTATATGTCTAGCACATTAATTTAATGATGGAGGGAGAGGAGTGAGATAAGAACACCAACCATTTAAAGGAAGCTTTCAAATAAAACACCTGATTTATGTCTCTCATTGTTCTTTTGCTCCTGGTCTGATGACAGAGCCTAGAAATATATTTCTAATACTCCACTCATCCCTGAGGACATTAGAAAAACCACTTGCTATTCTCTCAATACTGAATAACTGGGAACTGGGACACTTTCAATCACAAAAGAACCACTTCTTCCTTCAGTGGGCAGTTAGGTAGATAATACTTGAGAATCTTTTTTTTTAAATAGTTTTCTGATTCTAATTCAAATTAATTGGAAATTGTGGGGAAAGGAATGAAGATCACATTCATATCAATGACTATTCATGTATGTTCATGATACATAAAGCATAAAAGTCTGCAGGAAGTTTCCAAACATATGCAGGGAAACTATAAAAAAAATTAACTGAAGCATAAAATCTTCCTTGAATATTTCTGTTATTTTTAATTACTTTGTGATTCTCAAGGTGATCAGCATAAAGACCACTTAAACTTTTCAAATTGCAGGATAGTGAGGAAATGTTAATGCTAAACATGATTTAATAATTTAGTGAACTTAATAAGGCCAGGAGAGAGGAAGAAATACACACTCTACAAATTGAGCTCCGGAAATTGATCTTAGCTTCTTCTCTCTTGCTTTATTTTTAAGACTGGCTTTATCAGGAACTCAACTCAGATAATTGATGGAACTAAAAACTGGCATGGAATTCTTATTCAGATAAGTGGAACATTTATGTCCAAATCCCTTCTCAGTATAAAGAGGGTTGTTTTTCAGATTTTCTGTTTAAAAGTAAAACTTATAACTCTATCATATTATATTCTGTCATATAAAATGTACTGCATTGGCTTATGTTTTATTTTGTTTTTGCCATTGTTCTTCAGTGCACTCTTACTGCAACCATGTTATGCTTTCAAATCACTCAATAATTATATATTTATTCTTTATATTTTCTATTTGAGGTGAGTTACTAGAAAGTCAATTTAATGAACTGTCTTAAGGATAAGTTAAAAGGTTAAAGCTTGTGAATTTTAAAACTATTCCACCCTAATCAGACTGTACTTTAGAAGATCTGATTTAGCTATTTCCTGATCAGTAACAATGGAGATACTTGGAAGAACAGAATCAGGTCTTGGAAACTCTACATTTTTTCCACTCTTCTTAGTTTAACAAGATTTTGAAGGTCTGCATCAAACTCAAGATTTAATTATCTGAGGAGATGACCTTCAACAGATATTTGCAGAAAAATGGACATACCCCTTGGGCTGTCCTAAGTCAAGCTAAGTGATCACTGGTACAGACGAGACGCAGGAAAGTGATGTAAAACCATCCATATAAGGCATGTCACTTGCTCTTTCTTTCTCTTTCCCTGGAGAGGCGACTCTGGCTGAGAGTGTGCTAGGCATTTTGACATCTTGGAGTGTTGGTGGTGAGTTTTTTCCCTTGAGCTGATTCAGGTTTGGGCATTTTAGCTGAGCTCCTTTGGAGGTCAGGCTGATTCTTTCCTCCTTCACACTCAAAACCTTACTTTCTAGATCTCCTAATCTTCCTTCATCTTAATCTCCTCCACTATATCAATTAAATCACCATAAAATTTCCAGCTGAGTTTGGGTGTTTCATTAGGATTTTATAAATAAAATCCTTGGCAACCAAATATAATTATTACATTCAGTCTCAACCATAATTTTAACCTTTACAGGCTTATGGTTAAAAATTCTTCTCATTCCCAAGGTATCATCACCCCCTCCCCCATTTAAAATGTGCTTTAGGTTCATGTCATTTTGCTTAGGCAGCTAGGTGGCACAGGAGATAAGGTGCTAGTCTTGGCAGCAGGAAGTCTTAAGTTCCAATCCAGCCTCAGACACTTACTAGACATAAATAAATGGGCAAGTCACAACCTCTGTTTGTCTCAGTTTATCCAATTATAAAATATAAGAAACAAAATAGTACCCACCTCACAGGATTGTTGTGATGATGTAATGAGATATCTGTGAAGTGCTTAGCAGAGTACCCAAAACGTATTAGGTCCTATATAAATGCTAGCTATTATTACGATTATTGATCACTAGAATTATTTCTCAACAACTGAAATACTCCACAAAATCCTAAATTTTACAGTCCTCCTCACCCAAAAGGGCAAAGAATCCAGATGAAGCACTTTGAAATAGGCTAACCTGTATGGCCACACACTAGATAATGACATAAGGCAAGATATGTAAATTCAGAATATTTCAAAATTCAATTAAGAATATAAAATAGATTTTTAAATATAATACTGATAAGATCTAGATAACTTGAGCTTTTCTGGAAGAGCTCATCAACATATTTTTTTTTTTCTTGGAAATGGGACTGCCCATTATTTCAGACTTCAAGGGTTCATGTTTGTTGTAGATACTGCCAAACATTCCAAACCCTAAGGGGGTTAGTAAACATTCTAAACTTTCAAACAACAATAAAAAGACACTTTGTGAAATCTGATGGAAAATTTGGTTTGAGTTAACTTCAGTTTCATATGTAGTTTCAGATGTAATGGTGCTTTATTTGTTTCACTATCTTTAATCAGATCAGTCATGTGGACCACCAAGTTCAGGTTTTTACCCAATTTTACACCTGAGCTGATTGAGGCAAGGGAAAACCAAATGACTTGTGCAATTCTTAAAGTGAGTTAATGATGCAGTTAAAGTTAGAAACTATCACCCTTCGTCTTCTTTTTTGCCAATTACCCTTCTTATAGCCTTAGACAATTTTGCTTTCTTACTGTGACAGAGGATTACATTTTTAGAAACCAAACCCTTTAATGAGCAATCAGCAGGCTGCTGTTAAATAATTGGGGAAAAAATAAACCCCTTAAATAGAGGAGGTCTATCTATGTTTGGTCTAAAACAAACAGAAATATTCTGCTAAAATAAAAGTTTTCCAATAAGAAAACAATAATGGAATACATCTCCATTTTTAATCTAAAAGAATCTTATCTAATCTGATATAAGCATCATATCCAAGCAGTGGACAACTAAGAGTTCTGGGATGCTGGTCCCTCAAATAATCAAATAAATCTTCTATCACAAGCATCCTGCAAATGTGACTTTCTCAATCTTTGGCAAAATTGACTTTATATATCCTCTCTCATCTGTTTTTTTCTAATATCAATTATTATGTACTGTTTTTGAGGGGTTATTAAATTGTAATCGAGGGGTTCAGTCTTTCAGTAAAGAGAGGGGGAAAGAGAGGGGAACCTTCCTCTTCAAAAGCAGGGTTCAGGGGTGACAGCTGATGTTTAAGGTTGACTCATAGAGAGAAGAGGGAGTTTTGAAGATTTCCCCCTTCTGCCTTCCCACCTTAGCTAAGACTGCTCTCCCAGATTCACTCTTGTCCCTCTTGTCACCCCTCCACTGCTTGAGACCAAAGGGTCTCTCCCCTTGATCTGTTCACTCACACTTGTTCACAGCTTGGGGAAAAGATAACTTTTAATGTCAACTCAATCAGAGTAATACAAAGAAGGGAAAGAATGGGAAAAGAAACTGGGGAAAAGGGGTCCCTATCTCTGTCTAAGCCCTTTGCCTTCCCTCCTCAAGTTTGTGGGAAACTCAGGTCTTGGCAGCCTGAGCCCCCTAAGAGAAAGTCAGATTGACTCACCCTGGGTTTGGCCCCTTGGCCACAGTTCAGACTCAGGGCAACAGGAACTGAAGTAAAGTCAGACAGAAATTTAAAATATCTTTCTCAGGCTTCCTCTTCAATAGCCTTTTCAACTGGGAAATGTTGGGTGGAAAGATTTCCAGTCACCAGCAGGAAAGATGGGTAACCCTTAGAAGAAAGTCTTTTTCTACCTTCTCTCTTCGATTTCTCAAGACTGAGAGAGCAACTCCTCTACCAGCCAGAGTCTTCTCCTCCTCAAGATTCCAGTCCCTTGGGGCCCCTACCCCACTGAGGTGATCAGTTTCACACACTCTTCAGCCTGGCACTTTTTCTTCAGTGACAGACTCTGACACAAATCCTCCATTTCCTGTTGTTCTCATGGTGCAACCCTGGCCCACACCAGTTACTTACCTTCTATGTCTATTTTAATCTATCTATGTTACTTATTGTTCCCATCTAACCTCCCCCCTCCCAAAATAATAAATCTTATCCTAATCTGTCTATTTGCTAACCTAAGTTCCTATCTCATGATAAGACTGAATTGTGGGAAGAGGGTTAGGATCATGTGCCAACAAAATTTTACTATATAAGAATTTCTTAATACAAAGGTCATTACTATTGCAATCAATATAAAATTTAACTCTTAAGTAAAATTAAACTATCCTATGCCTAATATAATGCCAATTCCAATGTAAAAATTTATATCAGTCATATGTATATATATATATTAACTTGTATCTATTGAAATTTGATTAATTCTGTCCCCCTGTTACCTCTTTAGTTACAACATTCCCTTTTCCACCCTAAACTTCTCTGTCCCTGTTAATGATTAGTATATTACCTCTTTCCTTTCTATCTATATTAGTCAATTAGATGGTTAGTATGCTACATATGTACATATCTGGGTTTTGTACATATTTACATATGTTACATGTTATTTATATACATATTTATATACATATATATGTATATATACATACATTAGTACCAGAGGATGTATATATATATGTATATATAAATGTATATATATAAATAAAAATATATAAAAATAATATATATATAAATTATATATATAAACTGGCATTCCCCTCCCAGCATGGAAACATAAGATGGTTTAGCAGTCCTTCCTATTCATACTGCCTGTCCATACAATATCTCATATGGGGAAATATATGTCTCCTCTGGGTTTTGTCCTCAGATAGAACAGTGCAAGTGGAAGAACCTCTGTCCATTTAAGATGAGTTTGAGCACAGAGTTTAGCTATCGTGGTTTTTAACTCCTTATTTATTCTTTCCATCTGTCCTGAACTTTCTGGTCTAAAACTCACTATGGAAATTCCCCTTTGTTCCCAGAGACATATACACTTGCTGTAAAATGCTAGATGTAAAGTGACTTCCCCTGTCTATGGCATCTGGAATGCCATATCTAGGAAATATTTCTCTAAGCAATGTTTTCACTACCATGCCAATATTGTTTTACTTTGATGGATATGCTTCTGTCCATCGAGTGAGTCTGTCCACTATGACTAAAACATATTTATACCCTTGGTCTCCAGGCATGTTAATGAAATCAATCTGTAGACATTGAAAAGGCGTATGTTAGGGGTTGCCCTCCCAATGCCTTGCATTTGAAATGACCTTGATTAAACTTTCTACAGATGTCACATGCCTGACACACTCTTATAGCATTTGTTGATATGCTTGGAGCTACCCCAAACTGGCAAACCTCATCCAGCATGGATTTCACTCCTTAATGACCTCTGGAGTGAATCACATTGCATAGATGTTCGTATAGCCATTTGGGCAAGATGGGCTTTCCTCCTTGTGATAACCAGATTTATTTGACTAATCTGGCCCTTGACTAATCTTGCCATGACTGAATCTCCTCAGGGCAGTACACTTGTTTGAGATCATGCTTATCCATCAGAGAGAAATAAAGAACATGGATAGGATCAAATATGTCAGCAAATCTTGCTGTTATACCTGCCCAGTGATTTCCTAGGGATACCTCATCCTTGCCAGAGGAGTGAGCCTTGCAATGGATCACCACCACTTCCTTTGGTAAGTTCACTGCTTCTAAGAGTTGGTTTATGAGGCTCTCATATGCTATCTTTTTACCAGATGTTATGGAAAATACCCTATTCTTCCAATTTTGTCCCATGGCAAATAAAATTCCAAAGACATAAGCTGAATCCATATATATATATATATATATATATATATATATATATATATATATATCCCTTTTGCCTTTGGACTGCACCAGAACTTCTATGAGGGTTCTGAGCTTGGCTCCTTGAGCACTAACATGACTTGGTAAAAATGCATGCCAGAGGGTCCTGTCCCCGTTACAACTGCAACCCCCATAACTCTTTTGCCTTTAAAAACTTATGAAGAACCATCCGAATCTATCTGAAGGTTGGGATCATTGAATGGTGTGTCCTTCAGATCTTCTCTGGTTCTATGCTATGTACTGTTTCTATTATCTGTGTGCAATCATGTAGGGGCTTTTCTCCCAATGGTAGGTTGGGGATTAATATGGCTGGATTCAATGGTGCAATGGTGACAAATAAAATTAGATTGTCATTAGAGAACAAAATGATTTTGTACTGGGATAGCTTTGCAGATGTAAATGCATGCCTACTCTGTGATTTTAGCAGCTTTTTTCTAGCTGATATGCAGGTTAAACATGGAGCTTGCATCCCAGCGCTAATTCATTAGCTTTTTTAACCATGTGGGCAGCAGTGGCAACACTGCACAGACAATGCACCAAACCTTTTGCCACCGGGTCCAAAATTGCACTGTAATATGAAATAAGTCTTAAACTCAGTCCTAGATATTGGGCTATCATTTCAGAAGCTATATCCTTAGCCTCATGGACATAGAGATGAAAATCTGTTATAATTTGGAATGCCAAGGACTGGAGCTGTTAGAATAGCTTGTTTTAATGTGGGCAGAGCATGTAGATGTTCCTTTGTGGACTTCAATGGCTCCTCAACATCATATTTGGTCAGATCTGTGAGACACTTGGAAATATGTGAATATCCTGAGATATAATAATATGAGAACTCAGTAATGCCCAGGAATGTCCTAAGTTGTTTCTTTGTATGTGGAATACCTAGCTTCTGTATATCCGCTATTTTCTCACTGGACATTTTCCTGGTGCCCCTTTCCAGGATAAAACATAGGTACTCAACTTTCGGGAGAACCCATTGCAACTTTCTTTATGAGACCTTATGTCCTCTTTTATGCAATTTGATTAGTAGCCTCTTTGAGTCTTCTAGTGTGAATTTCAGTTTTAGTACACCCTGCTTAGTCTTTAGAAATTCTAGCAACTAGGAATGCATAAACCTCTACTTAAGGATTAAGTATTGAGGAGGATGGCCTATGACCACATGTGCTAGCAAGTGACAACTAAAGAAAAACTGACAGACTTCATGGGCTGTCCTAAGTCAAGCTTAAGCTACCATTGGTACATGTGAGACTCAGGAAGTGATGTAAAGAATGCTCTCTATATTTCACGTCACTTTCTCATTCTGCTCTTTCGCTCTCTCTCGTGGATAAGTTGGGCTTTTTGAGCATTGGGAGCCTGTGGTGGTGGTCTTAGTGTGTTTGGTGTGGAAAGAAAACTAAAACAAGTTCTGGACTTCTACCACTGTGTTGGAACAAGAAATAGTGGGAATATTAGAGAGAAAAGAAATTGACAAGACTGACAGTTGGTGGGGGAAGGGGCAACTGGGAGTGGCAGTTGGTCTTGTAACTAGCACTTCCTTCCTGGCTTTGGAAGTGGGAGGAGCTTGGGGGTTCCGAGTCTCTGGATAGAAGTGCCTCTATTTTCTTCAGCCCTGTTCATAGCAATGTTTCGTTGGGCAATTTCTTCCTATGTGTCCTTGACAAGAACATAAAAAGCAAGTCTTAGTATCTTTTTGCACCCTCTGTTGACTTTTGGGTGTCTTTATATACTGTGTGGTTTGTCTCTTAAAAGTCCTAATTGTAGCCATGTTCTTAACCTCCTGTAACTCTGCCTTAAGATTTCATTGGGCTCTTGTTGTTTTTCCCTTAGATCATCCTTTTTTTTTCCTTTCCTGATCTAATTTGTTTTCATGAAGATAAGTGTCAATATCCCTAAGTTCATTAAGTGAAATGATGTCAAATTTAGGACAAAAGTTCCGGAAAAAATCCTTCAACTGCTTATCACAGCCCTTGAGAAATTGTCTCTTCACATGTGCCTCTGATTCTTTTGAATCAGGGTTAAGCCCAACAGTCCCTCAGTTTTTGTTTTTGTTTTTTTTTTTTCCAATAGGCAATTGATAAATGTGCTTGGGCATTCATTTTTTTTCTTGTAATAATCTGGAAAATTTTCCTTATTCATTGGGTCTTTCTGATATTTGCTTCATTCCCTGCAATAGATCCTCATGGCATTTTCATAGTTAAGTCATTGATCTTGGATTCGAAAAATCCAGATCCTCAAAAACTTCTGGCCAGCTCATAAGTGAGGAATCTTTTTCTAGTTTGCTCAATAAAGTTTTTGTGTTCCTGGGGCATAAAAAGTTCAGATGGAATAATTTCTACATTCTCAAAATCTGGTTCATAAAGGTGAAATGCTCTCTTTAGTTCTTTAATTGTGAGATGAAAGCATAGGAATAGAAGGGTCATTCCTAAAAATAATAAACAGTATATATCTAAAACCAACAGCTAATATCATCTGCAATGGGGATAAACTAGATGCATTCCCAATAAGATCAGGAGTGAAACAAGGATGCCCATTATCACCTCTACTATTTGACATTGTACTAGAAACACTAGCAGTAGCAATTAGAGAAGATAAAGAAATTGAAGGTATCAGAATAGGCAAGGAGGAGACCAAGTTATCACTCTTTGCGGATGACATGATGGTCTACTTAAAGAATCCTAGAGATTCAACCAAAAAGCTAATTGAAATAATCAACAACTTTAGCAAAGTTGCAGGATACAAAATAAACCCACATAAATCATCAGCTTTTCTATATATCTCCAACACAGCTCAGCAGCAAGAACTAGAAAGAGAAATCCCATTCAAAATCACCTTAGACAAAATAAAATACCTAGGAATCTATCTCCCAAGACAAACACAGGAACTATATGAACACAACTACAAAACACTCGCCACACAACTAAAACTAGACTTGAACAATTGGAAAAACATTAACTGCTCATGGATAGGACGAGCCAATATAATAAAAATGACCATCCTACCCAAACTTATTTATCTATTTAGTGCCATACCCATTGAACTACCAAAATACTTCTTCACTGATTTAGAAAAAACCATAACAAAGTTCATTTGGAAGAACAAAAGATCAAGGATATCCAGGGAATTAATGAAAAAAAAACACATATGATGGGGGCCTTGCAGTCCCTGACCTAAAACTATATTACAAAGCAGCAGTCATCAAAACAATTTGGTACTGGCTAAGAAACAGAAAGGAAGATCAGTGGAATAGACTGGGGGAAAACGACCTCAGCAAGACAGTATACGATAAACCCAAAGATCCCAGCTTTTGGGACAAAAATCCACTATTCGATAAAAACTGCTGGGAAAATTGGAAGACAGTGTGGGAGAGACTAGGAATAGATCAACACCTCACACCCTACACCAAGATAAATTCAAAATGGGTGAGTGACTTAAACATAAAGAAGGAAACCATAAGTAAATTGGGTAAACACAGAATAGTATACATGTCAGACCTTTGGGAGGGGAAAGGCTTTAAAACCAAGCAAGATATAGAAAGAATCACAAAATGTAAAATAAATAATTTTGACTACATCAAACTAAAAAGCTTTTGTACAAACAAAACCAATATAACTAAAATCAGAAGGGAAACAACAAATTGAGAAAAAATCTTCATAGAAACCTCTGACAAAGGTTTAATTACTCATATTTATAATGAGCTAAATCAATTATACAAAAAATCAAGCCATTCTCCAATTGATAAATGGGCAAGGGAAATGGATAGGCAGTTCTCAGATAAAGAAATCAAAACTATTAACAAGCACATGAAGAAGTGTTCTACATCTCTTATAATCAGAGAGATGCAAATCAAAACAACTCTGAGGTATCACCTCACACCTAGCAGATTGGCTAACATAACAGCAAAGGAAAGTAATGAATGCTGGAGGGGATGTGGCAAAGTAGGGACATTAATTCATTGCTGGTGGTGTTGTGAACTGATCCAACCATTTTGGAGGGCAATTTGGAACTATGCCCAAAGGGCGACAAAAGAATATCTACCCTTTGACCCAGCCATAGCACTGCTGGGTCTGTACCCCAAAGAGATAATGGACACAAAGACTTGTACAAAAATATTCATAGCTGCGCTCTTTGTGGTGGCCCAAAACTGGAAAACGAGGGGATGCCCATCAATTGGGGAATGGCTGAACAAACTGTGGTATATGTTGGTGATGGAATACTATTGTGCTCAAAGGAATAATAAAGTGGAGAAGTTCCATGGAGACTGGAACAACCTCCAGGAAGTGATGCAGAGCGAGAGGAGCAGAACCAGGAGAACATTGTACACAGAGACTAATACACTGTGGTATAATCGAACGTAATGGACTTCTCCATTAGGGGCGGTGTAATGTCCCTGAACAACTTTCAGGGATCCAGGAGAAAAAAAAACACCATTCATAAGCAAAGGATAAACTATGGGAGTGGAAACACCGAGAAAAAGCAACTGCCTGAATACAGAGGTTGAGGGGACATGACAGAGGATAGACTTTAAATGAACACTCTAATGCAAATACTATCAACAAAGCAATGGGTTCAAATCAAGAAAACATCTAATGCCCAGTGGACTTACGCGTCGGCTATGGGGGGTGGGGGGGAGGAAAAGAAAATGATCTATGTCTTTAACGAATAATGCTTGGAAATGATCAAATAAAATATATTTAAAAAAAAAAAAGAATGGAGATGCAAATACAGAAAGAAAAGATTTCTGCCAATAGGAACTTTGATTCTCTTGAGAAATAAAGCGTGCGTACACACGTGAAAAAAAAAAAAAAAAGAATATATTGTAAGAAGCTTATACAGTGCATCAAAAATACATAAATGGGAATATTAGGATAAAAGTAAAACATATTTGGCCAATAAAATTGCTGTACTTGGTAAAAAAAAAAAATTGTGAGATGAAGCGTTACGGCATACTCTTTTGAACCCCGAATGCATTTGCAAGATTGTTAGCAGATGTATTAGTTGATGCCTTGTTGTTTTGTGCCTGTATGTTATTGACGAGGTAATTTCCTCCTTTTTCCCCTAATGGTGTCCCAGTATTAGTATTTGTAACTATATCGTCCTTATTAGTGTGTCCTGTCATGTCCCCAGTCTCCAGGTTGGTTCCATTCCCCATGCCTTGTCTTCTCTGCATATAATCCTGGCATATCTCAGTTATAATAGGGACCTGACCAAGCAATGCCTCTAATCTATTATCAATGACTAAAGCATGTACAGTTTTCTTTTGGAAGATCAAGTTGGCACATGCTTTGATGAACTTTAAGATGTTAGTCACTGCCACAAACACAACATAGACCTGGGGTTTGATTTGCCAGAGGTAATTTACATCTAGATAATTCATTGGTAACTATATCCATCCTATAGTCATATTGGTTAATGTCCCTAGAACATTGTCTATCATCCCTGCTACTGTGTTATAAATGATACAGTAGCCCCAATAAATTTCAATTATTCCTATCACAGCAGACCACAGTATTAGTTGTAACATGTTTCCCATTAGATCTTTTCTAGGCTCTAACGGCCAGGAGTTAACAGTTAGAAAATGGTTCTTATCACCACAGACTTTGCTTCTAGCTAGATAGGATCCAAGATGGCTAGATCCCATCGCTGATAGCCCTAGTACAGCATCCCTTTTACAATAGCCTTTCTCCCTCAGTTTTTCAACTGACCAGAGTGGCTTGTATAGGAACTTGTACTCCCCCCAAAAGGGATCAAGATGTCTTTGATCCTATGTGGAAACCCCTAGGCAGAGCCAGTGACTATGACTGCTAGCCTCAGGAGTTCAACTGACATTTGGTTACAGTTAGTGACAGTTGGTCACTAAAGTTTTTTTTTTAAATGGGGGTTCTTTTAAATCTAGGGTGCCATTTGTATTGGAAGGGTTGTTAAGTTGTAATAGATAGCCTTCCCACCTTAGCTAAAACTGCTCTCCCAGATTCACTCTTGTCCCTCTTGTCACTCCTCCACTGCTTGAGACCAAAGGGTCTCTCCCCTTGATCTGTTCACTCACACTTGTTTACAACTTGGGGAACAAATAACTTTTAATGTCAACTCAATCAGAGTAATACAAAGAATAACTAGCAGGTAAAGAATGGGAAAAGAAAGTAGGGAAAGGGGGTCCCTGTCTCTACCTAAGTCCTTTCCCCTTTCTCCTCAAGTTTGGGGGAAACTCAGGTCTTGGCAGCCTGAACCCCCTGAAAGTCAGATTGATTCACCCTGGGTATGGCCCCTTGGCCACAGTTCAGACTCAGGGCAACAGGAACTGAAGTAAAGCAGGACAGAGATTTAAAATATCTTTCTCAGGTTTCCTATTCAATAGTCTTTTCAGTTGAGAAATGTTGGGTGGAAAGATTTCCAGTCACCAGCAGGAAAGGTGGGTAACCCTCAGGAGAAAGTCTTTTTCCACCTTCTCTCTTCGATTTCTCAAGACTGAGAGAGCAACTCCTCTACCAGCCAGAGTCTTTTCCTCCTCAAGAGTCTAGTTCCTTGGTGCCCCTATCCCACTGAGGTGATCAGTTTCACATACTCTTCAGCCTGGCACTGTTTTTTAGTGCCAGCCTCTGTCACAGTACATGAAGACAAATCACCATGCTCAGCTCTATAGCTAATTTTCTAAAATTAAATTTGCCATATCTAAACATGTGGTAACATGTTTTTTCTTTTAGTTTTAAAACCAATGATTTCATTAGCAAAGAGAAATCCTTGTATGGTAACTTCTCACTAAAGCACATTATCATTTGTTCTGAAATTGGCAATCTTAGTGCCTTAAGACACTGGAAAATTAAATTCCATATCCCTGGCCACATAGCTAACATGGTTCTGATGCAACACTTGAAAACTTGAAAGACTGAACTCCTGTTCAACCTCATACTCTACTTGTCAATGACATTTAACCTGGTAAGGATTTTAAAAAATACCTTAATTATTTTTTTAAAGGTTATTTCTTTGCTTACTAGCACCATTTGGAGGTTATAGTCTTTTCTTAAATAATTAAAGAACTTCCCATAAGCCAGGAATATTTCTGAAGGCAGTGACCCTCAGACTCCTATTTGATTTGGAAAGTAAATCTAAAGATGGATATTTACCTGTGAAATATAGTACATCCTCCTGGTTGTGATCATAGTCAAGAGGACTATAAGACTACAGTTTTAGAGTTTAAAGAGACATCAGAGGCTACTTAATAATTGAGAATTTATGTAAAGGAGGTCTAGGGAAATCAAGTAATTTCCTTATGGTGGTGCAGTGCAAAGGGCTTAATACTTGGAGTCAGAGGACTCAGATCCAAACTTTTCCAATATGTGCTTTAATAAGTTGGTTTTCCTCTTCTGGTATTAATTTCCTCATTAGGAGGCACAGTGAATAGAATGCCAGGCCTGGAATCAGGAAGACTTGAGTTCAAATCCAGCCTCAGACACTTACTTGCTCTCTGGACAAGTCATTTAATCTCCATTTTCCTCAGTTTCCTCATCTTTCAAGTGGGATAATAATAACAAATTCCTCCCTCACCTGTTGTGTGGATAAAATGATAATTATTAAAAAGCACTTAACTCTATATAGATGTTTGAGATTTTTATGACCATAGGACAGCTAGGTAATGCAGTGGATAGAGTGCCTGGCCTGGAGTCAGGAAGACTTATTTTCCCAAGTTCAAATCTGGCCTTATTGTATGACCATAGACAAGTTACTTAATCCTTTTGTCCTCAGTTTCCTTATTTGTAAAACCATCAGAAGAAGGAAATGGCAAACCATTCTAGCATCTTTTCCAAGAAAACTCCAGTGGGGTCATAAAGAGTCAAATATGACTGAAATATGGCTGAACAACAAAATTATGACTATTATTTTTTAGAATTAAGGAGTCAGATTTGGTACTCTATTATCCATTTTAGTTTTAAGTCTATTATTCTATGATAAGCAATAGAATTGGAAATTGAACTTGGGTCCTTCAATCTGAAATGTTAGCATCTTTCCACTTTGATATGCTATCTCAATGAATCCAGAATGGGATAAATGCTGAAGTATGACACAGAAAACCAGCCCTTTCCCTCTATTTTTCAACTCATCTTTCTTGTATTCTTCCTTAGTTACAAGTACCTTGAAGAAGAATGTCCCACTAGGTTGTATTCTACAATCTGATCAATCTTTCGAATTAAAACAGAATATGCAGAAAAGAATCAATATTAGAGCTAATTATTCAGCTAAACAGGAAACATCCATTTAATTTCTGTGACTCATTCCTCACTAAAGAAGTGATGAAAATCTGATGGAAACCAATGATGAATATAAAATTGGTGAGAGCTAGCCTATTAATCTAGATGCCTCTATTCACTAAATGCAGCCCTGAAAATTATTCTGCTACAAGTACTAAGTGATTTCTTTTTAAATATACAAAATAGAGGCATGTAAGTAGGTTTCACTCTTTAGTAACTAGTACATTGTTTCAAGACATAGTTCCAAAATGAGATAATAGCTTATTTAATTTTATAAATTCAACCATTACACTGCCACCCTAGACTTTTTTTCCAAAAAATTGTCAGATTCAAAGTAAAGATAAAGATTCATTGAAGAATTCATTATGAGATTTTCTGCTATGATAAAAATATTCATCTAGATGACCAGAAAAGTTAGGCTTTAATTCTTAATGTGAATCTAGCACTGATAAGAACCCTCTTATCAAGGTTGTTAAAGCTCAGGACAGGCAGCATTTCTGCATTCCTGGCCAGGGATTCTGCTCTCAGCAAACATATTTGACAAGCAAACATGGTCTCTCAGCTACCTACATTCATGTCCATCTGTTTGGATGGCATAATGCCCCTTCACAAAGGTGAATGCCAATATTTTATCAAAGAAATAAACCATACAAAAATAAGATTTATTTTTAAATGTGCCTGACTTACAATAATAGGTAGTATTTTTAGCACTTGGGGGCTTGCAAAATACTTAACATATAAGTTAAATCATTTAAAATGCCCATCAACCATAAAGGTGGTGCTTCTAATATTCTCATTTTACAGGTAAGAAAACTGAGACTCAGTGTGGCTAACTGAATTGCCCAGCCCAGGGTAATATAGATAAATATCTGAAATGGAATTAAAATCTCTGTCATTCTGATTTCAAGTCTAGCATTCTGTTCATTGACCCACATAGATGCCTTGAATAAGATATTTCCTCTGGTATTTGGGGGCAAAGGGGCATCTGGTCATTGTTTTGGCAGCAAAGGAAAAAGAAGGCATGATAAATGGGCCCTTCACTAGATAGAAGAAGGTCAGGACAAACCCAAGTCCAACTGCTACTTTCTTCTCATTAAAACTCTGTGTAAAATGGAAAAATTGATTCCCAAATGAGAAAGCTATCCAACAAGATATTTTTTATTTCCTTTGTTTCTTTCTTTGGGGAGTTTGAGTAGTCTAGAACCTAGAACCCTAGGTCAGAGAATTCTGTCTAAAACATACTATTTAATCTATCAATGACTCATTTTTATCCACTTCCTAGCAAGATAACTGGCTAGACCTGGAGTCAGGAAAATGTGAGTTTAAGTCTCACTTTTGGGAACTCTGAGCTATATGATGCTGGACAAGTTTAACTTCTTTTAACTTTGATTTCTTCATTTATAAAGTAGAGAGGGCAGTTAGGTGGCACAGTAGACAGAGTACCAGTCCTGGAATTAGAAAGATTCATCTTCCTGAGTTCAAATCCAGCTGCAGACACTTATTAGCTATGTGATCCAGGACAAGTCATACAACTGTTTGCCTCCATTTACTTATTTGTAAAATAAGGTAAAGAAGAAAATGGGAAACTACTCTGGGATCCTTGGCAAAGAATTCCCAAATGACTTCAAAAATCATTGTACACAGAAATGAAAAACAGAACCACAAAAAATACAGAGATAGGACTAGATATTCCTTTCCTTTCTAATTCTATGATCTTGTTGCTTGGGAGGTAATAAAAATTTGACAGAAGGCAATGATAAATGTTTATTTGATATAGCCTTTTAGACTCCTATACTCAACAAATATAACCCAGCATTTTTTAAACTAATAACAAGGCAAATGTTTTTCAACTTCCTGTCATAGAGACTTATGTAAGAGCAGTGAAAAGTTAAGTGACTTATCCAGGGCCACACTATCATAAATTGGCTCTCTATACACTAGACTATGCAGTATTTTTCATAAAATATGTATTTTTTCCAGTTGGCACACCATGGAAAAGATAGAACTGATAAAAATAAATCATCCTAAAAGGAACAGAAACGAGATTTGTACTTGCCTTACAGAACATGGTGGCCATTAGAAGTGAACAATTGAGAGTCATATTAGTCATATTCACATATTAGAAAAAGGGAAAAAACATCAGGTACTTCATACCAATGAAATCCCTTGGGATATGATGACATTAAAATAAATATTAAGTGAGCAACAAAAATGAGCTTAACCATAAGCCTTTTATAATATTGTTTTGATAACTCAAGGTCTTTTCAAGGGCTTAAGTGCCTAAATAATATTACAAATAGGAAGTAGCTGTAAAAACTTTAGCAGATCATTAAGTGTAATTGGTTTGGGATATTGTTTGTTTTGTCCAGGGGGTTGGGGGACAAGGTCTTTTCTCCCAGAAAATAATAACATAACAGCTTTTTTATTGCAGGATGGGGGGGGGGGGAGAGATAGCATGAGATTTTCCTTTTTATCCTCTGAAACAAAAAGACAAACATTGGAGTAGTATTACACTTATGAGAAAGTAGGAGATGATTTCTCATATAACTATTCTATGTGGGATATCTAGACCATTACAGGATAGCTGCAGGTGAGTGTTTATAGCTCTACATTTAAATGAAAAATGATGTAGATAATAGTGTGATGCTTAATTTTTTTATTAAATGTTTAAAATGGGAAAAGTTAAAGAAAATATATATATATATATATATATAGTGTTTCTTTGCTTCCTTCTCTCCTTTCCTCAGTTTAACTTCCTAATAATGTATGATTCTCAATGTCTTCTCTCTCTCTCTCGCTCTCTCTCTCTCTCTCTCTCTCTCTCTCTCTCTCTCGTTCTCTCTCTGCATATATATACATATATGTATGTATGTATATACACACATATATATGTATAAACTTTAGTCTCAAGTTTTGAAAGAGAATATTATCAATTAATCTCTCTGGTCCTAATTAATCTCTTTCCCTGAAATCAGAAATAAAACCTGCTGAGTACATTAAAACAGTCTACCACTATTTAAAAGAGGCAGTTGCCATGGAGAGCAATGAGGACTACCATCATGAGATCTACATTAGGTAAGCTAATAAACATTTAGAGGTATCTAGGGAATAAGGCCTAGAATTTAAAAAAAAGTGAAAACATATATAACCCTTTAGAATGTTGAATGGAGTAAACTCAGAAAGATCAAGCTCTTGTTGCCTGTATAGGAAAAGAGAAATAAGAAGCAAGTTTGCAAGGTTGGCTCACAGGAGGAATTAAGGGAAAAAGAGGATTCCAAATGGAATTTCAGGACAGAATAAGAGAGGGACTTGAGCATGGAGCAGAGGGGAGTTCCAGTTTGCATGGGAACTTTGGAGCAACAACTTCCTGGGGGAGTGAACTGCCTTTCCTGAGAGGAGCAGTGCCCTGCCTGTTGAGCCATCTGTCCAGCTTTCTTGACTTAGCTTTCCATCGGTTCCTGCCTCTTTGTTCCTGTACTGAATTTTAGATACTGTTGTGTTCCTGTGAAGAAAGCCAGCCTACAGATACCTGTAGCTGTCTGTAATCAAGGAGACTTTTGGGCTTTTGCCTGAAGCCCTTGGGTGGCTCTGACATCCAGTCACCATCCTAATTCAGCAGCTGAACTATACTACCTTTCTGAAAGACTGTTTTGGAGTGGCTTTAGTCAGGATAGCTAGAATTTAGGGATTTGGGTTACAGACAGATGGTATAGGGTGATACATAGCATCAAGAAAAAGAAGACAGGCTTTTCCCAAGCCTCTTAGCTTGGGGGAGTAGTAAAAAAGGTATTCGCATTAGGGAACTAACTCTGTCCTCCTTACTATCCTATTCCTCCTTTATTTAAAACAACCTTTTGTTAACTTAACATAGAAGTCAGATTGAGTTACTAAAAGATCCAGGACTGGAGGCAGTTGCCAGTTTGGTCTTTGAGCCTGGTGCAGACAGACACTGGACTTGCAACCTTACCATCTCTAGAAGTGTTACAATCAACATCTTTCATATGACCAAGGACCGATCTGAATTCTGCCTAGATATTTTAAACAGTGTTGATTCTAGTTTTGACACCACACATTCCTTTTCACAGGTCCTTTATATGTTGTTAATAATCTCATTTTGTTTTAAGGATTCTTGACTTTATCTGCAAATAATCTTACCAGCCAGGCAATAACTATGCTGTCCCAAATGGGAAAGACTAAAAACAGCCTAGTCATAGTCCATGAATAATCTCCACCACAGATATGGGCTTGGAGGAAATTGCCAATATTAATATGTCAAAATGCCAACTAGATAACTATTAAGCTAGAACCTATAATCTTTGAGGCAGTTAGAGGGCATAGTAGAGAGAGCACTAAATATGGAGTCAGAAATACCTGAGTTCAAATCAGGCCTCAGATCCTCATTAGTAGTGTAACCCTGGACAAGTCATCTAACCTCTGTTTGCCTTAGTTTACTGGAGAAGGAAATACCAGGCCACTCCAGTATCTTTGCTAAGAGAATTCCATATAGAATCACAAAGAGTCAGATGTGACTGAAGACTAAGCAGCCACAATGATGTGTGGCAAGTCCTTAATTGACACCAAATTCTAAAAAAAAAAAAAACAGTGGAAATACTCCACCAATCAGTCTGAGGTGTCCACATAAATAGGCAGAATATTCCATTTTTACACCTATAATTTAATTAGTATGGAGTATTTCATTGTGATACCTTCACTTTCAGGTGATAGAGATGATATAGACTGTTTAACAAGGGAATTATTCTGCAATTTTCCATTTTTGGATACTAAAAGGTTAAAAGACTTGCCCAACATCACATGGACAGTATGAATCTAAGTCTTCCTAATTGTATTTTTATTCCTATAACATATTGCTATTGAATAGAGAAGTAAGGAGAAAATACAAACTATCTAGGGATGAAAAGTATTTGGAATTCAAAATGGCATAGAAAGTAATTTTAACTATATATTGATAGTTTATGATTCTTAATGATTTTATCACATGTATGCAGTTGCAGCAAGAGAGAAGAGATCATGGTTATTTAACAGCAGATTCTAAAAGGAATATTATAATAGTGTCCTGATCCCCTGACTGTGTGACTGATTTTCCCAGGGTCCAAACTAGACACACTCAGAAGAACTGAACCAGTCACCCATTGACTTGTTGGGTACTCTAAGGAAGCAAAGTTATATTGGCAAATTTCACAATGTAGTCTTTCTAGAAGGTATTCAAGATGCCTCCAGTTAAATATATTGGGATATTTACTCATACATCATTTCCAAAATGAGGTGAAGATTACAAATAATTTATGGTAATCATGTTCATTTTTAGAAAGTTAGCATTGCTTAATGAATAGAAGAAAGGCCCTGGAGTCTTGAGGACTTTAATTCAAATCCTTCCTCTGCCTTGCTTTAGTTATGTAAAGTGGGCAAGTCACAATTCTATGAAACTAGAAATTATAAATTAATTATCTTCCTGTAATAGCTGAGGTAGTTGGCACATTGAGAGTTCCCTTCACTGATAAAAAAAAACATGTTCTTTTAAATTTAAGGTTTAGAAAATTATCACATTGAATAACATCATAATTGCTTGTGCTGATTCACTGACAAGGAAAAAGCCACTGGATATGGAAAAAAAACCTTATTATTTAAATTCTACCAAAAGTATTTTACCTCATTTATCAATTAAAATAATTATAAAACAAGATACATTCATGAACTCAAAATTAATCAGAATAAATATATATATATGTGAAGTTCAATCTTGTTAGACCAAAGATAACTGAATATGTAATGATGGCTCCATGGGCTTGAATTTAAAGATTGCTTTTCATTTTCAAGAATCCTGGAGAGATTTAAATTGGAACAGACTGTGAGAAGAGTACAAGGAATTACTTCATCCACCACTAAAGAGCCACTGTCCTGGAGAGAAACATGACAATTCATTAATAGCTATGGATTAAAGTCCTAATGCTCACTCAATATAGAATGCCATTTGACTTTTCTCACTCTCTATTGGATTTCTCTCCATTTAAAAGTTTTAATTCATAACAAGATATACTGTTGTAGGCTGGTCATATTTTACCTAAAATGAAGTAATTTCATATAAATGAAAAGAAAATAGCTTATTAAAAAAAGAAAATTTAATTTTTTTGCAATATAATAATACTTTTCTAAAAGCCTAAAGACCTAAAAATTACTATTGTCTGATAGTACTTTCCTAGAATGACTCTACTTATTTTATGAAATTAACAAGAATTTTAACCCTTCACAGGAAATTTAGATTTTTCCAAGGGCAGAGCAAAGATGGTGGCTTAATAACAAAAACCTTCTAACCAATCATTACAAAGGCTCTCAAAAGGACAAAAATAAAAATCAGAAGAGTGAAGGAGTTCTGCCATGGGACACAGCCTTAAAGGTAAGAAGTGTTTGGGAATTCCCACATTATAAGGGGACTAAACTGCATTTATTAAAGGGCAAGCTGATCACCCTCCCCCACACCACCTACCACACCAGAGTCAGAGTGAGGGCCCAAGAAATCTCTAAATTCTAAGGGGCTGGCTGAAGGCACCACAGACTTACCTTTGAAGGCAGTGCAAGGCCTTGGCAGATAGACTTGAGACCTAAGGCAGAAGAGCATGGAGCTTGGGCAGAGACAGGGCTGGACACAGCTGAGGCAGAAGGGGTTAGAAAAATAGCCTAAGGGCAAAATCCTGTAAAGGGAGCTACACAAAGAATCTTGCATTACCTGTCCTCACTTGGGCTTCTGATTGGAAAAAGGAAGATACTACCAAGGCAAAGCCCTGTGAGACAGATGCTAAGAAACCAATTAACATGCAGGAATCCCAATCCACTATTGACAAAAGGAACAAACAGCAACAACAACAACAACAAAAAAAAAACTCTTGACCCTGGATAATTTTGATAGAGATAAAGAACAAAATACAGAAGCAACAGCAGAGAGTGACAAATAAGCAAACATATCCAAACTTTATTTTAAAAAAAAGAAATTTGTCCACAAGTTCTTGAGGAACTCAAAAAAGGAGTTCAAAAATCAATTTTAAAAAATAGGAAAAAGAAATGAAAGTAATACAAAAAGAAAATAATAGCTTAAATGACAAAATTGCCCACATAGAAAAAGAGGGACATAAATCAAATGAAGTAATAAGCAAATTGTAGACCAGAAATGACCTGCTGGAAACTATGAAAAGTAGGATAGGCCAAACCAAAAGGGAAAACCAAAAGATCTTAACTGAAAATAAGTCTTTAAAGATTTGAATTGGGCAAGTAGAAGCTAATGATCTCACAAGGCAGCAAGAATTAATAAATTGAAATCAAAAGAATGGAAAAATAGAAAGAAACATGAAATATCTCAATGAAAAGATGACTGACATGGAAAACAGATCCAGGAGAGACAATTTGAGAATTATTTATCTATTAGAAATTCTGGAAAAAAATAAAAGCCTTGGCATCATATTATAAGAAATTATCTAAGAAAACTGCCCTGGTATTTTTGAACAAGAGGTTAAAATAGACATTGAAATAATCCATAGATCACACCCTACATTAAATTCTCAAAATAAAACCACCAAGAATATTATAGGCAAATTCAAGAGCTATCAGACCAAGGAGAAAATATTGCAAGTGGCCAGAAAAAGACAATTTAGATATCAAGGAGTCCCAGTCAGAATTACACAGGATCTGGCAGCCTCCAACTAAAGGACCTCAAGACTTGGAAAATGATATTCAGGAAGGCTAGAGAATTGAATCTATAATCAAGAATCACCTGCCCATCAAAACTGGCTATGTAATTTTAGGGGAAAGTATATAATTAACAAAATAGACAATATCCAAGAATTCCTAAGGAAAAGACCAGAACTAATTGGAAAATTTTATATCCAAATACAAAATTCATGAGAAAAATGAAAAGGTAAACAAGAAAGAGGGGGAAAAACATTTTAAGGGCTTCAGTAAGGTCAAATTGATTGTATTCTACTCCTATTTAGAAAAATTATATTTGTAACTCTTCAAAATTGTTTTTATTGTCATAGTACATAGAAGAATTATTCATAGTCAGAGGCTGTGGTATTAATTTGTTCAAGATGATATGTTTAAAAGGGGGTATAACAATAAAGAGGATGTACTAAGATAAACTTGAAGGAAGAAGAAAAATAGGATAAATTATACCACATAAAGAGAAGCATGGGGTGGGGGAAGAAAACGGTTATAGCAAGGGGAGGAAGAGTGTGGTAATAGGTAATACTTAAGCCTTACTCTCAATGGAATCAATTCTTAGAAGGAAGAACAGTCAGATCTATTGGTATATAGAATACCTCTTACCCTTCAAGGAAGTTGGGAGGGAATATGAAGGTGGGGAGTGGAATAGAGAATATTAAAAGAGAAGGAAAGGTTAGTGATGGGGGAGTGTAATTAATAAACCTTGAAAAGAAATAATAGGGGAATAAGAAGGGAGGGGGCAGGAAGGAAAGTGAAATAATAGGGGGAGGAGAATGATTAAAAGCAAAACACTGGTGTAGAAGGAAATAGCAAAAGAAGAAAGGGCAGGACTAAAAGAGAGTTATTATACAGGTAGTTATCATAACTCTGAATATGAATGGGATGAACTCACCCATAAAATGGAAGCAGATAGCAGAGTAGATTAAAAATCAAAATCCTACCATATGTTGTCTACAAGAAACACAAATGAGGCAGGTAGACATACACAGGGTAAGTAGTACCTTTCTGTACTGTAGCAGAATTTATTGGACATCAACTTCATATGATATTTAACCCTTTCAACATTAAGAGCTTTTGTCAGAAAAATCCATGGCTACCCAATGTCCTTGCAAAAATTTGTAAATGTATAATGGTACCAAGAAGTAATTTTATTTTAATAAATAATGAAATGTTTCATAACAAATTCACACAATATTTTCTAAAATATAGAATAAAAAATTGTGGGTTGTATTAAAAATGGATTAGGACTTTCAATATCAAGAGGAGACCACCCCCTTCTCAAAGCTGGGTACCGGGGAGACAGCTGATGTTTAGGGTTGGCTCAGAGAAAGGAGAGGGGGTTTGAAGATTTTCCCCCTTCTGACTTCCCTCCTTAGCTAAAGCTGCTCTCCTCGATCTGCTCTTGTCCCTTTTTTCCCCTCTCCACTACTCAAGACCAAAGGGTCTCCCCTTGATCTGTTCACTCACACTCAGCTTGGGGAACAGATAACTTTTAATGCCAATTCAAACAGGTAATACAAAAGGAATAATGAGCAGGGAAGAATCAGAAAAGGAAAGTGGGAAAAGGGAGTCCCTGTCTCTATCTAAACCCCTTTCCTTCCTTACTTGAGTCTGGGGGGAACTCAGGCCTTGGCAGCCTGAGCCCCCTGAGAGAAAGTCAGGTTGATTCACCCCTGGGAAACAGGAGCTGAGGTAAAGTCTGCTCAGGTTTCTCTTCAAAAAGTTCCTTCAATTGGGAAGTGTTGGGGGGAAGGATTTCCAGTCACCAGCAGGAAAAGTGGGTAACCCTCAGGAGAAAGTCTTTATCCACCTCTCCCGATTGAGAGCCTCACTGCTCTCCCCTGCCATCAGAGTCTTCTACTCCTCAAGATTCCAAACTCCTGGGCCCCTCCCCAGTCAAGGTAATCAATTTAACACACTCTTCAGCCTGGCAGTTTTCTTTAGTGCCAACCTGTCACAGGGTTCAATTTTGCTCTTTTTTTCACAAATTCAGACACAGTACACACACACACACATTCTCCAAAGATGAAATTTTAGTAGAAATATATAAGGAAATATATCACCAAATATATTCTCAACTCATAGTCTTACTATTGGAAAGAGTAAAGAGATAATTTAATTCAGGAATGACTAAACTGCAGTCTAAGGGTCAAGTTTCGTTTTGTTTGTTATTTGATTGGTTTGGTTTTTGTCCAGACAGTGAGCTAAGAATATTTTTTACATTTTAGCACTCATTTTTTGCTGTTGATTCATATATAGCAACCATGATCCAAGAATATTCAGGATGACAGAAAAAAAAGGACATCCTTCCTTATTTATACTGCATTATCTATATGTGGGGCAACTAGGTGGTATAGCAGATAGAGTGCTAGTCCTGGAGACAGGAAGAGTCATCTTCCTGAGTTCAAACCTATCCACAGACAAGTACTAGCTCTGTGACCCTGGACAAGTCATTTAACCTTTTTGGTCTTAACTACCTACCTGTAAAATGAGATGGAGATGAAAATGGAAAATCATTCCAGTATCTAGGGTCACAAAAATATGGATATTTCTGAAAAATGTCTGATGAATAACAATCTATATGCTTAGCTTTATCAATGAATTTTTTATTTTAATTCATTAGTTCATAGTCAAACTAAGGCTACCTGGTCATATACTTCAACTTTTCACAGATATATTAAATTTTTTTCCCCTTTCTTTTGCTTTAGACTACAATTTGGCAACAAAGCTTTCTAATGAAAACTGTATGTACAGGTTTCATTAAAATTTTGTTGTTGCAGAAGCAATATCATGAAATTTTTAGCATGCATTGCATATTTTGAGTACTTAGCTGAATAGCCACCTTAGCTATTCAAATATTAGAATCCTGGCACTCAGGAATGGGCCCCTACATTCATTAAAGATTGCTGGTTTGAGGATTACCTCTTCTCTGTAATAATGACGCTCATTTAAAGATTCTACTCCTTGCTGTGAGTAATTTAAACGATTGTAGAGTATGAACTAAGGAATACAGGGATAAAGAAGGAATTCTGCATCATGTCAACTAAAATAGTATACTTCAGAATTCCCAAGGAGGAATTATCAATAAATTTTTTTGAAAAAAATCATTAGCCCCTTTATCTCTCATTTCTCCTGACATGGTGATAGTGTGAGACTAAAATCTTCCCGGTATTATGTGAAACTGAGGACCACATGAGATGGTTGCTCACTGTGGTTGGGAGATGGAAATGGAGAGATGTCATCACTTCTCCAGCATGTCTTCACCTGTGTATAGTGATTCAGTGGTGATTCTTTTTTTTTATTTAATTTTTCATGTGCCAGTAACAATAGCATCTTCAGAAGTTAGTTAGCCAGCATATACATTTCCTTCATCCAAAAGCAGTGACATATAGTAACAGTTGCTCATGGAGGATAGATTGTTATCATAACAGCACTACTATATGGGACAACATGAAAAAAAGCTTAAAGGCATAAGGAGAGTCTTCCCCATTCACTAAGTTCCCTACAAGGACTGGCTAGGAAATGTTTCCAAAGTAATGTAAAAATAATGGAGGAAAATATAGTAGGTATGGTAGTTCTTGGGCACCTGTTTCAGATATCATATGTTCCCTGAAAATGCAGTGTCTTGGGTCATGGTGCTTTAATGCCTATAGAGTCTGGAGAGATAATTTAGTAGTTTTGAGAGCACAAAATACATATATTCCGTTCCTCAATCCTATTTGACATGAAGGAGTAGACTTCTGACTTTGTCTTTTTTTTTTAAGTGTTGACCAAAGAAGAATGATCAAAGTGGGTAGTGGATGATTTCAGACTGTAAAAAGTAGGGGGCTGTATGTGATGAATCTTTATGAGTACACCTGCTAATGAGAAAACAATGAGTGCAGTTTCTTGGTTACTGATGAAGAAAATAAAGTCAGATCATGAGAGAATGAGAGAGACAACAGAAAGACAGAGAGAGACTTGGTACAACAGTGATTTGAACACTAAAAATTCAGTGTCCTGCTGTTTGACAATGACTGCCAATGACAGTTATTTTATGTGAACATTGTAGAGTTAATTCATGAACTAAAATTCTGTTGACAAAGGGAAGACTACCCCATTTTAGTTATACATGAGAGAGATTATAATTGCCTAGGGAAGCTCTGTATCACTACTAAAGGGAACCTCCTAACAGAGGTCTTATTGATCTCCCCAATGGTTAGTGCCATCTCTTCCACTCCAATATACATTTAGACATGTATGTGCATATTTTGGTTCCCCCTAAATAATGTAACATCCACGAAAAGAGGGAATGATTCACTTTTTTTCTTTATATCTTCAGTGCCTAGCTCAATCCTTACATATGATACATACATACATACCATATATATATATATATATATATATATATATATATATATATATATAATTGACTTCTTGAGACCTGCTCCAATCATTTCAGTGTATTCAGAGTACTGAAGGCAGAGAGCCAGAACTTATATTACCCTTTAACCCCATGCCTAGCTGCAAAATGTTTTGTTACTCATCTCCTAAGTAATGCTGATTGATTGTGAAAGCTGATCAAAAGCAACAATGATTCTCTTAGTTGGTCATCCCACAGGTCAGGGGGGAATGACCCCCTGGTTATCCTGCCTATGTCATTTATCTCTATCAGGTAATTTTTCTGTTGTAGCAACAATGGTATATGATCATAGAATGTTGATTAAGCAATTTGTTAATGTGTGACATATCCATTTATCTGAGGATCATGTATGTTGAAAAATGACTGTGTGCCAGAAAAGCATGGACTCACTGAACTATATAATAAACTCAAACCCTGAGCCAGATGGTACAGCTTTGTGTAGCCTGAGCACAAGAGTCTGAGCACTCAGTTATCCCCCACCTCATCATTATTTCGCCTGAACCACCTCACCTAGGCAGAAAGGACCCTTGGCTTTAAGATATCACTGGCCAGCTTTCAAAACTACTGAAGCATTCTCTCTTCCTATGTAAAAAGTTTAAATGAAGATGGAGATATTAATAAACATCAAAGAAGCCCTAAACTCTTTCCCTCAAGGGAGATCCAGAGGAATTGAACTTTGATGATTCTCTAGTGCCAGAGGGCTAGAAGAATCCTCTGATAAATGGGATTCATAGAAGACTCTCTCTCAGCAATGAAACAGACTTTTTTCTTTTCCTTCTTTTTTTAAGCCCTTACCTTCCATTGTAGAATTAATACTATGTATTGTGGCTAAGCCAGAAAAGCATAAAGGGGTATGCTAAGTGACTTGCCCATGATCATACAGTTAGGAAGCATCTAAGGCCAGATTTGGACCCAGGAGCTCCCATCTATAGGTCTGATGCTCTATTCACTGTGCCACCTAGCTTCCCCCCAGAAACAGACTCTTGAAATATTGAATAGTTTAATCTAGTCCAAATTTTGATTGAATAAGAATACTCTAAAAATAATCTAAGTGGTCATCAAAATTCTGCTTTAGTAATAAATTACTAATATTTTATAATACCTTTAGCTTTGTGAAATACTTTACAAATATTATATTACTTGGTCTTTAAAAATATCATATTGCTGATCTTCACAACAATCTTGAGGGATAGGTACTTTTATTTTCTCCATTTTACAGATGAGAAAATGAAGGCAAATAGAGGTTTAGTGGTTTGCTGAGGATCAAAAAGTTAATGTGTCTGAGGTCATATTTGAACTCAAGTCTTCTTGAATGCAGATCCAGAACTCTAGTGATTGTACCACACAATGGCTTGAAAATTCCAAGGAAAAAAAAACATTCCATTTTGAGACTACTTATTACTAGGAAAGTTTTCTCTACTGTATAATGCTTGCCTAAAGCTCCTTATTGCACATGGTTCTGTTCTGTGGGATATACTTGAACAACTTTTATCTCTATTTATATGATCATCCATCAGATATTTAAGGACACCTATCATACCTCCCCCAAGCATTCATTGGACTAAATAACCCTAGTTTATTTTACCAGACTTATTATGGAATGATTTCTGATATTTTCATCATCCTAATTGACCCCATTTGAATGTTTTCAAACTTATTCATGTCCTCTGATAATGGCAGGACAAATTAACACAGAGTACTTTACACAATCACTTTAACTAAAAATAATAATAAACTATAAAGGCATTTAGAGGCTGGGATAATCTGACTCACAGTAATAACAGAAGAAAATTCTCAAATATGGGACCCTTCTGAGTTTTTGTATTAATTTGCTTACTCCCTCATTGTTTATATCTTAATAACTCTTGCTTTCATAACCTGGATTTAGCGTTTAGAACTATTTAAGTTCAGACAAAAGTATTTTATTTTTTTCAAATAATTCATATAAACTGTGCTCAAGACCATGAGTATCATTTATATTCAGATCTCACTCTGTGTTTGGAGGGATGGGGAATCAAAACCTTTTATAAGTTATTTATATAAACCCCCAAGCTAGTTTTAAACAGGATGCAAAGAAGTTTATATGGATTCAAACTAATGTATCTTATAAATCATATAACAAATAAACATAGGTATTACTTGAAGGCAATATATTTTCATAGAATTAGAATAGGATTGACACAGATCCAATCACATCTTCCAAAACTTCTTAACATAAGCATGATAATTCCAAAATGTTATTGTTAACAACTCTGAGGAACACATCACTTTGTATTTTAGGAATGTCTTTTTCATGGGGATTAAGATATAATATAAATGATCTACCATGCAAAAAGGAATTATAACCACCTAAAGCTGTTATGCACCAAGATTTTAAGCATTTTTCTTCTTAGTTTACCATGTTTCTTTAAATTTATTTATTAAGTTTTTAAAAAAATAAGCTTATTTTTTATTTGTAAGGTTTTGCATCTTAATTCATATTTTAAGATTAAAATATTAAAATAATTATACAATCCCTTTCTATTTCTGCACATAATGAAGATTAAAAGTTTTAAAAGAAAACTTGAATTTAGAAAACATAGAAGCATATCAGTTATGAATTTAATGTTTCAAAATATACAAAGGTTATATGTCAAGATCCAATAGTCATTAAAATATCAAAATCATGTATATTTACCTAATAAATATGACAACAGGCTAATATTTGAATTACTATATTACATGTCCCATTGGAGGGAAAAATTTATAGAAGGGGGTAGCCAGAATAGGGAGAGCCAAATACTTATCTGGATTTAGGGAGCAGCATCTGCTCCAAGGTTGATAATGGCTGGAAAATAGAGAAATGCCAGTTATCTATGTAGAATTGGGAGGCTCCAATCATGAAGTGAATCTAATATGTAGAACATGTCTTTGATCCATAAATTTTGGAGTGGGTCAGGAAACTATGGCCAGGGAATCATGATAAGAGCCAAAGTATAAGATGAGAGATATAGAGAGAAAGTTGAGAAAATAAATTATTTAAAACTAATCCTAGGCTGGAAAGCATGCAAAGTAGTTTTTACATACTTTGTGGGTCACCAGGAATATGTTTGAGTAGGCTGTGAGGTAATCTAGCATTACTTTCTTGAACTTTCTTTGAAACTTACTAAATTAAATTTGGTTGAGCAGGGTGGGGGGATCATCTATTTTTATGTCATGCCCTTCTTGATCCATTGGGATCCTTGTAATTTTCTGATCAAAATGAGTAATTTTCCATTTTCTTCTCCAACTCATTTTGCAGATGAGGAAACTGAGGCAAACAAGATTAAGTGACTTGGCCAGGGTCACACAGATAATAAATGTCTAAGGATTTGAACTCATGTTGTTCTGAATCCAAGGCTGTCACTTTATATACTGTGTCACATAATTGCCCCAAATATGAGGTAGGAGAATGTAAAGTAGTAAAAAACTGGGATTACAGATGATTCATTCCTCTCTGGGTACCATTTCTCAGACTCTAGAATTTTCCCAATATAATACTGCAACCTCCTTTTTCTGGAAGTACATTGCACATCTGTTCTCTGATCTTCTCATTGGTCAATTCTATTCTGCATCTCTAATGGGAGTGGCTAGGCCAAGGATATCTTCATTCTTCTCTATAACTATTTCAGATCCTCTAGATTTTCTGAACCAAACTTTTCCTGGTTAGTTTCCCCTTCTTCTATTCAGCACCCCTTTATGCATTGCCATCTAAACTACTTGAGCACAAACACTGTCTTTCTGTTTATATTTGTATTGTCAGCACTTAGCACAGCATATGAAACATAGTAAGAGCTTAATACATACATGCTGATTTTTAAAATAAATGTTGTCATACCTTTGATTACAAATAAAAATTAGAGGTCACTATTATGTTTAAATGTCTATTTAGGATTAATAAATAATCCTTAATATACAAATATATGTTGTTAAAATAATTGAACACACATCTACCTACACTTTAAATGTCTCCTTCCTTATTCCCTATTGCTTCTACCACCATTCTTCATTATGCTCACTATAATAATATTTTATTATTATCAAATTATTATTATTGTAAGGCAAGAGATTCCTGACAGCTCACTTTTCTAGGGCATCTATCTGGCTAAGTCTTCTGAAATAACACATTTGTGTATTATAGACTAAAGAACTTAGGGGTGAATATAGTCCATTTGTCTGGCTCCTTTTTTTGCACTTCAAAGATTCATTTTCACAAGAAACTTACTAACCTTAAAGTTAGTAACTAGGACAATCTGAAAAGTAGAACTGATTTATGATTGTGGAACACATATGGTTTGCTGGATTATGTCCTTGTGAGGAGATAATAATTTGGTTACTTTGGATAAGAAGGGACCTTTCATGGGAGAAACCTAACTGAAAATGAAGATAATATAGAAGTAAAAGAACAAACTTCAGCATTATGTGAAAAGGAAACCATAACTTTCTATGTCTCTGCATGATCACCTGTAGCAAAGAAGGAAAAGAAAGAGGGGGAAGAGAAAGAATATACTTTATTCATTTTCACTATCTGATTCTGAAGAAGAATAAAAATAGAAAAGAGAAGATGAAAAGGGAAAAAAGATACTTCTCTGCATTGCCACCTGTTGTTACTGAGAAGTGGAGAAGAATAGGAATCCTGCCAAAGGAATAGAGGTTAGGGAGGCTTTTTTTTCCAAACATAGTGTTAAGACAGTTGTATTTTCCTAAAATGAATGTAATACTACTTCAGCTGATGATATCTGCTAAAATTGAAGCCAAAAATAATGAATACTATAGTCACTGTCACAGAATAAATTCAATTGAGCTGAATATTAAAATAAATATTTCAAGTAAACTGAGAAAGAGCATAGAATTGGAACTTCAGAAAAGATCCCAGTGGATCAAATTTTCCAGGTAAGAAGTTATGCTTTGTGTGATGCTACTCCAACACAGTATGAGACATCTCTATATTTGTTCACACAGAAGCTCTACTTACCAAGTTATTTTAATATACAATTCCTGAGACAGAAAGAAGATAGTGAAATGTACAGTTCCAGAATTGTGAGTTGCCCTGTTACAAGAATTACTTATATGTGTATCTTGTGACCCAGGGATTGTAAGGATGTATCCACTTTCCCCATTAATATTATGTGCTTTACTAGGAGAGAATGTCCAATTTTATGGCTAAAGAGAGACATTTGGTTATTAACAAAAAGATAAAGGAAATATAAATATATGTTTGTTTTGCATTTTCAATAAATGCTTTGGTTAAGGTTAATTGAGTGTCAGCTGCTTATTGATGAAGGGTCACGAGGTATGGGAGTTAATAAAAATAATTACCCTAATGGTGTGGAAGAGGCATGAAGAGAGAAAGGTTTTGAAGGACAAGGCAAGAGGCAAGAGACTAAGCTAGGGACATGTTTTGTCAATCAAGAGGAAGATTCTAAAACGGAATGTCCCCAGGAGCAGTGGCAGTTGAGCTGACAGGGGGGAGGGGCTGGAAGTGACTCTCTCTCTCTGGCAGTTGAGGATGGCAGTTGAGGCTGGCTAAAGACCCTGCTTGTGCTGGCTTGTTTTGGGGGATTTTCTGATCAAGGGGAGACACCTGAGCTCTCTGAAATTTTGATTGACCAAGAGTTGGGGTTTTTCTGGCCACAGAGAGAGGAGAAGAAGGAGAAACTTGGCTTTTGAGTTGGTTGTCTCTCTCTGAGAGTTTAAGCTGGCCAGGAGAAACTGAGAGACCTTGATGGTGTTGTAAAAGAAGAAAGAAGGCAGTCCCAGATCTCAGACTATATTATAAAGCAGCAGTCACCAAAACAATCTGCTACTGGCTAAGAGACAGAAAGGAGAATCAGTGGAATAGACTTGGGATAAGGGACCTCAGCAAGACAGTATATGACAAACCCAAAGATCCCAGCATTTGGGACAAAAATCCACTATTTGATAAAAACTGCTGGGAAAATTGGAGGACAGTGTGGGAAAGATTAGGTTTAGATCAACACCTCACACCCTACACCAAGATAAATTCAAAATGGGTGAATGACTTGAACATAAAGAAGGAAACTATACAAAAATTAGGCGAACACAGAATAGCATACATGTCAGACCTTTGGGAAGGGAAAGACTTCAAAACCAAGCAAGACTTAGAAAGAGTTACAAAATGCAAAATAAATAATCTGGAATACATCAAATTAAAAGAGTTTTTGTACAAACAAAACCAATGTAACTAAAATCAGAAGGGAAGCAACAAATTGGGAAACAATCTTCATAAAAACTTCTAACAAAGGTTTAATTACTCAAATTTACAAAGAACTAAATCAATTGTACAAAAAATCAAGCCATTCTCCAATTGATAAATGGGCAAGGGACATGAACAGGCAGTTCTCAGCCAAAGAAATCAAAACTATTAATAAGCACATGAAAAAGTGCTCTACATCTCTTATAATCAGAGAGATGCAAATCAAAACTCTGAGGTATCACCTCATACCTAACAGATTGGCTAACATGACAGCTATGGAAAGTAATGAATGCTGGAGGGGATATGGCAAAGTAGGGACACTAATTCATTGCTGATGGAGTTGTGAATTGATCCAGCCATTCTGGAGGGCAATTTGGAACTATGCCCAAAGGGTGATAAAAGACTGTCTGCCCTTTGATCCAGCCATAGCACTGCTGGGTTTGTACCCCAAAGAGATAATAAGGAAAAAGACTTGTACAAGAATATTCATAGCTGCATTCTTTGTGGTGGCAAAAATTTGGAAAACGAGAGGATGCCCATCAATTGGGGAATGGCTGAACAAATTGTGGTATATGTTGGTGATGGAATATGATTGTGCTAAAAGGAATAATAAAGTAGAGGAATTCCATGGAGACTGGAACAACCTCCAGGAAGTGATGCAGAGCAAAAGGAGCAGAACCAGGAAAACATTGTACACAGAGACTGATATACTGTGGTACAATTGAAGGTAATGGACTTCTCCATTAGTGTCAATGCAATGTCCCTGAACAATCTGCAGGGATCTAAAAATACTATCCACAAGCAGAGGATAAACTGTGGGAGTAAAAAACACTGATGAAAAGCAACTGCTTGACTACAGGGGTTGAGGGGATATGACTGAGGATAGACTCTAAATGAACACTCTAATGCAAATACCAACAACATGGAAATGAGTTCAAGTCAAGAACACATGTGATAACCAGTGGATCGTGCGTCGGCTATGGGAGAAGGAAAGGTGGGGGCGGGGGGGCGCGCAGGGAGGAAAAGAAAATGATCTTTGTTTCCAGTGAATAATGTTTGGAAATGACCAAATAAAATAATGTTTAAAATTAAAAAATAGAAGAAGAACGAAGATCTTAGCTGTTGTCCTCCATTTATCTAACTGTTCCTCTTCTTACCTTTGTTACTGGACTATTTCCATAACCCTCTCAAATTCCCCTTATAGATTAGGGAAACCCTCATCCCACTTTCCTCATTTTCCCATCCTGTTTTCCCAATAAATCCCTATTTTAAAAGGGAAAAGAAAAGAAGATCTTTATAGTCCACTTCAGGGTCAGGGAAGAAGCCAAAGGCTTCAAGAAGAATTGGGAGGTGAAGGGGGGCAGGGAGCAGAGGGTAGGAAAAGGGAGGGAGTGAGGGAGGAATGAGGTTAGGTAGTAGATTGATCCATCAGCCATCAGTAGGGATCAATAGGCAAACCCCAGAGTAATCCCCAGAGCAGTCCTCTGTGTACCAGCATCCCTGTGTGCCAATATCCCTGTGTGGCAGCATTCCCCTGTACTAGCAGTGTCTCTCATCTATCATCATTGTAACTAAGAGATCCTCAGGGTGGTTCCCCTCTAGCAGCTCTCTCTAGTCTTAAGCCAGAGAACAATAATCAGTTCAAGAACACAGTTTTCTCTCAGTTTACTTTTCTCTATTTCAATCAGTAGTAGTTTCACTCAGTTTCCAGTCAGTTTATATTCTATTTCAATGGTTACTCCTAGGTTGCCTGAGAGAAGTGACTTTCAGAAACTTCTTTTTTCTGGGGAAATGCCAACCTGCCATTATGTGTTAAATAAAGGGAGAATGAGACAGAGAATGAGTGCTCCTAAGAAAGAATATGGGTATAGAGATGCTACATTAGGAATTTATATAAACAAAGATTTCAATAAAGAATAAAAAGGGAAAGGGGAGAAGGATTATATAGAGTTCTGAAATTATTAGATATATTTTTTATTCTACAAGGATTAGAAATGTATATATATATATATATATTTATAACTTTTTAAAATTTGATTTTGTAGTAACAGAAAATACTCTGCTCACTTTCATCAGAAATCTTTTCTTGTAACAAATAAGAATAATCAAATCAAACAAATCAAAATATTTGCTAAATGTGAAAAATGCATATTTCATTCTATACACGTAGTTCATCAGCTTTTTTGGAAAAAGTCATAAGGATATTTTTTCATTAGTCTTTGAGAGCCATGACTGGTTATGGCTTTGATCAGATTCTGGATATTTTCAAAATTATTTTCCTTTCAATTATTGTAATATTTTTATAAATTTTTCCCATGGTTCTGCTCAGTATAATTTGCATCAAGTCACATAAGTTTGCCCAGGTCTATGAGAACTCATATTTGTCATTCCTTACAGCAAGATGCTATATTATATTCATTGCTGTGTCAAATGGCTCATTTAGAGTATAGTTCCAAAATGTTTTCACAGCCCCAGCAAGAGTACATTAGTAAGTCTATTCTCTCACATAGTTTCCACCTACTATGTTTCCCTCTTGTTATCACTGCTAATCTGATTTTTAGAGGAAGGAAATTTTAGAGTTGTTTTAATTGGTATTTCTATTATTGTGATGATTCACAGTATATTTTCATACTGATAGCTTGAATTTCGTCATTTGAAATCTCCCTCTTCCTATCCTTTTAGTATTTATTAATTAAGAAGTGGCTATTTTATAGATGGGTATACATATATATGACTTTACATTAAAACTCAGAAATCTCATTCCAATACTTGTAAATTACTTCATCTTGTCCTGTCATGAGTATATAACTCAAACAGAGAAATTAATATACAGTAGGATAGCATAATTTCCTAAGAACACAAATGGAACCTGATTATTTTGAGTAATATTTTTTTAACTTGGGGGTATTCACCTTATTTTGTTGGTTTCTTATTCTTAATAAAGAAAGGAGCTTAAAAGAAGAACAGACTAAATATTTTAATATTCCATGTCTGAAATATCAGGAGAATTTTCTCTTTTTTAAGGACTTAATTCTTAAAATTGATCTCTTTTGGATCCTTCTACAAATTTTATAATGTTTGGAGAATTGAGAATAATGAAGAAAAATGTGTTACTTCTCAAAAAACAATTAGTATACCATGTAGTGCTTTCAGTATTGGAAGTGAAGGCTTTTCTTGAAATATTATGCAAGTGTGTATACTGAAACTACTCCCAATTGTGCTTGACTAAATGTGCATTAATTACATTACATTACATTACAGAAGGTCATACTGACATCTGGTGGCCCTTAACACCCATTAAAATCATCCCATCACAACTCAAATAAGCAGCAAGAGTCAAAAAAAAAAAAAAGCTATTAAATCTAGCTTGGAAGGAGTGTTCCACACATATTTTCTTACATTTTTGGCAAGTATCGTTCAAAGACCCTTGGTGAAAGAGCTAGTCACTAATGTACTCAGTAAATATCACCCTGAAGTACTTCACTATAATTAGCTATCTTGTCCAAAGAGATCAAATATATCTAAAGCAGATCTTTGTGTGGTGGCAAAGAAGTGGGAATTGAAGGGATGTCCATCAATTAGGGAATGATTGAACAAGTTGTGGTATGTGATTATAATGGAATATTATTGTGCCATAAGGAATAACAAACACGATGATCACAAAAAAACCTGCAAAAAAGAAGTGACAAAAAGTGAAATGAGGAGAGCCAGGAGAAAGTTGTACACAGTAACAACAACAAAGTATGATGATCATTTATGAATGAATTAACTATTATCAGCCACTCAACGATATAGGACAACTCCCAGAGACACATGATGAAAAAGGCAGTGAATGCAGATTGAAACATATTATTCTTCCCTTTATTTTTCTCCATGATTTTTTCTCTAGTGTGAGAAATATATGACTGCCTTTACAATATGATTACCATGAAGGAATGTATTGTATGATTAAATATGTACAACCAATATCATATTATCTGCTGACTTGGAGAAGGGGAAAGGATGGAAGGGATGGAGAGAACATGGATCACAAAATATCAGAAAATGATCATTAAATATTGTATTTACATAAAAATATGAAAATGAGAAAATAAACATTTAACTATATTCTAACTATCTACCTTAGCTCTTCTGCTACTGCAGATATTTAGACAGTTGTCATCAGCATTGTTCTTATTGTTAGTAATACAACATCATCCATAAACAATTAATAGCAAAGCAGTTGATAGGTAATAATTATATCTCATTATGATGTGTCCCAAGATTCAGACTACATAAGATAAAATGTCTTAAGACTCCCTTTGACCATAATATATAGATCTAATTTGATTTAATAAAATTCTTATTTGCCAATGCCTGATATAACAGATAAATAAAGTGACCGTTTATTTAAGATAGAAAAATATATCATCCTTTCTTATAATGTTGCACAGAAATTCCCTCACTTTTTTGCAATGAGAGATGAGGATTCTCATTTCGTAATAGGGTATAAAGAAGAATCTGAGGGAATAAGCAGAATCAAAATTATTTTAGCTCTGCATCATCATATAAGGGTGTGTCTGTGAGTGAGCAAGAGTGTGTGTGTGTGTGTGTGTACACACAGATATAAATGGAGGGAGGGAGGAAGGGGGAGGGAGAGGGAGAAAGGGAAAGAGACAGAGATAGAGTAAAATGAAAAGTATCTTTGGTCCTACATCTATCTTTTCAGCTATTGTTGCATCCATGAATTCCAGGACTGTTAATTTACAGTAATATCTTTGGATATAGAAGTTAGTATGCATCTACCATATTTATTAGCCATAAAGCACCTCCAAAATTGTGTTAAAATGATAGGCTTTAAGTTGGGGAAAACATGAAATCACTGAAAACATTATACAACTTCCTCAAAACCATCAAAACTAGTCCTCCATTTAAGTCCAGGTTTAGTTCCCTGTCCTTATGGACCTCTTACACAAACACTGTGGATTACCCATCTAATTGTATATTCTACTGTGAGTATAAGTGGCTAAACTCTTCTTGGTGATCATAGATCTCTTTAAGGAGGTTTTGAAGATTACTAAAGAATTGATTCAATCAGTAAAATGCTATCCACAAATATGAACATCTGGATAATCTCACAATAAAGAGGATATTTAGCTTCCATTTTGACTCTGAGCAAGACATCCTTCATGAAAATATTGAACACCTTCCACAAACCCATTATCTGTTTTTTCCACACTTTAAGAGAAAATGACAGTCTCTTAAAAATGAAACATACAGGTAAAATCAAAGACAACAGAGAACTGGATAAGATAGTAGATGAGAGGGGTTATGAAAGATTTTAGCATATATAATCATAAAAATTTGATAAGAAAAGTAGCGAAAAATATCTTCCAAGAAAGATATGCTCAAAAAAGGTCCATAGGTAACTCACATAGCAATAACAAGGGATCAAAAGGTTTATATAAAAAGTAGCAAATGTTGAGAAAGGTATTAGAAGGTTAGGTGTCAACTAATTGAATGGAAAATGAAAAAGAGATGGAAGAAGTGACCTTTCTCTTCCTGTAACTGCTATAACCAACCACAAAATTCAAGATATCACTGATATATGAATTTATGCCTAAGAAAGAAAAGTCTAATTTATGGACAAATCAACTTTTGGAATTGGATCCATTTATTACTTTTGGTATACAAAAATCACTTTTGCAAACCTATTTTTGGAAGATTCTCATTCTAAAGAGAATAAATATTCCTAGTAACCATAATGTTTTATAACTGTTTTTATGTGAACCATGAGAGTTAATAGTTTTCTCTGAAATACACAATAACCACTTGTAAGCTCTCAATTTGCCTGTTAAAAGTTCGTTTTCATCACTCTTCCCCTTTTATAACTTTTACAAGAAGCTACTTTCTTTTTCTTTTCTTTCTGTTAAAAGTTGGAAGTCTGAATGACTTTATATCAGAAGGAATCTCTTATGGTCATAGAAGAGATAATTGCTTGTTATCATCTTTTCAGAAATTGTGTACCTTAGATTTTTAGTATTGTTGATAAGGATTCTGCTTTTATTACATTGAAGTAATTTTGATAGCATAGTAAAGAGAGTAACACATTTAGTAACAAATTTCAACGTTTCCAAAATTATAATATCCGAATTGTTTTTCCCCCCCTCTTCCCAACCCCCTCCTGAAACAGGCAAGCAATTCAATCTGGGAGCTACACATATTATCACATAAAAGGTATTTCCATATTATTCATTTTTGTAAGTGAATAATCTTATACAACCAAACATCCAAATCATATATCCAAATTAAAAAAGTAATAAATCACATGTTTTCATCTGTATTTCTACTCCAACAGTTCTTTCTCTGGAGGTAGATAGTATTCTTTTTCATAAGTTCCTCAAAATTGTTCTGGATCATTTTATTGCTGTTAGTAGCAGAGTCTATCATATTTGATTGTTCCACAATATTGCTATAATTGTGTTTAATATTTTCTTGGTTCTGCTTATTTTACTCTGAATCAGCTCATGTAGGTCTTTCTAGTTCTTTCTGAAATAATTTTGTTCATCATTTCTTATAGCACAATACTATTCCATCACCATAATATACTACAATTATGAACAGTTCTCTAAAGGATGGACATCCCTTTAGTTTCCAATTCTATGCCAGTACAAAAAGACCTTCTATAAATATTTTTGTACAAGCAGGTGCTTTCCAATTTTTTTAAAAATCTCTTTGGAATAAGATCTAGTAGTGATATTGCTGGATCAAAGGAAATGCATTATTTTATAGCCCTTTGGCCATAATTCCAAATTGCCCCACAGAATAGATGGATCAGTTCACAACTCCATCAGCAAAGCACTAGTGTCCCAATTTTGCCACATCCTCTCCAACGTTTATCATTTTCCTTTACTCTCATATTGGCCAATCTGCTAGGCATGAAGGGGTACCTCAAAGATGTTTTAATTTGCATTTCTCTAATCAAGATGGATTTAGAACATTTCTCATAGCTTTAATTTCTTTATCTGAAAACTGCCTATTTATATCCTTTGACAATTTATCAATTGGGAAATGACTTGGATTCTCATAAATTTCAACTAGTTCTTTATATATTTTAGAGATGAGACTTTTATCAGAAAAAAATTGTTACAAAACGATTTCCCCAGTTTGTTGCTTCCCTTTTAATCCTGGTTGCATTGGTTTTATTTATACAAAATCTTCTAAATTTCATATAATCAAGTTTGTTCATTTTTCATATTATAATGACCACAAAAAGCTACTATAAATATTTTTAATATATTTTATTTGATCATTTCCAAGCATTATTCATTAAAGACATAGATCATTTTCTTTTCCTCCCCCCCACCCCCCATAGCCGACGCGTAAATCCACTGGGCATTACATGTTTTCTTGATTTGAACCCATTGCTATGTTGATAATATTTGCATTAGAGTGTTCATTTAGAGTCTCTCCTCCATCATGTCCCCACAACTTCTGTATTCAGGCAGTTGCTTTTCCTCGGTGTTTCCACTCCCATATTTTATCCTTTGCTAAAGAATAGTGTTTTTTTCTCCTAGATACCTGCAAATTGTTCAGGGACATTACACCACCACTAATGGAGAAGTCCATTATGTTCGATTATACCACAGTGTATTAGTCTCTGTGTACAATGTTTTCCTGGTTCTGCTCCTCTTGCTCTGCATCACTTCCTAGAGGTTGTTCCAGTCTCCATGGAACTCCTCCACTTTATTATTCCTTTTAGCACAATAGTATTCCATCACCAATATATACCACAATTTGCTCAGCCATTCCCCAATTGATGGGCATCCACTCGTTTTCCAGTTTTTGGCCACCACAAAGAACGCAGCTATGAATATTTTTGTACAAGTCTTTTTTCCTTATTATCTCTTTGGGGTACAGACCCAGCAGTACTATGGCTGGATCAAAGGGTAAATATTCTTCTGTCGCCCTTTGGGCAGAGTTCCAAATTGCCCTCCAGAATGGTTAAATCAGTTCACACCTCCACCAGCAATGAATTAATGTCCCTAATTTGCCACATCCCCTCCAGCATTCATTACTTGCCTTTGCTGTTATGTTAGCCAATCTGCTAGGTGTGAGGTAATAACTCAGAGTTGTTTTTATTTGCATCTCTCTGATTATAAGAGATTTAGAACACTTCTTCATGTGCTTGTTAATAGTTTTGATTTCTTTATGTGAGAACTTCCTATCCATGTCCCTTGCCCATTTATCAATTGGAGAATGGCTTGATTTTTTGTACAATTGATTTAGCTCTTTTTAAATATGAGTAATTAAACCTTTGTCAGAGGTTTCTATGAAGATTTTTAGCCAATTTGTTGTTTCCCTTCTGATTTTAGTTACATTGGTTTTGTTTGTACAAAAACTTTTTAGTTTGATGTAGTCAAAATTATTTATTTTACATTTTGTGATTCTTTCTATGTCTTGCTTGGTTTTAAAGCCTTTCCCCTCCCAAAGGTCTGACAGGTATACTATTCTGTGTTTACCCAATTTACTTATGGTTTCCTTCTTTATGTTTAAGTCACTCACCCATTTTGAATTTATCTTGGTGTAGGGTGTGAGGTGTTGATCTAGTCCTAGTCTCTCCCACACTATCTTCCAATTTTCCCAGCAGTTTTTATCGAATACTGGATTTTTGTCCCAAAAGCTGGGATCTTTGGGTTTATCGTATACTGTCTTGCTGAGGTCGCTTTCCCCCAGTCTATTCCACTGATCTTCCTTTCTGTTTCTTAGCCAGTACCAAATAGTTTTGATGACCGCTGCTTTGTAATATAGTTTAAGGTCAGGGACTGCAAGGCCCCCATCATATGTGTTTTTTTTTCATTATTTCCCTGGATATCCTTAATCTTTTGTTGTTCCAAATGAATTTTGTTATGTTTTTTTTCTAAATCAGTGAAGAAGTATTTTGGTAGTTCAATGCGTATGGCACTAAATAGATAAATAAATTTGGGTAGGATGGTCATTTTTATTATATTGGCTCATCCTATCCATGAGCAGTTAATGTTTTCCACTTGCTCAAGTCTAGTTTTAGTTGGGTGGAGAGTGTTTTATAGTTGTGTTCATATAGTTCCTGTGTTTGGCTCGGGAGGTAGATTCCTAGGTATTTTATTTTGTCTAAGGTGATTTTGAATGGGATTTTTCTTTCTAGTTCTTGCTGCTGAGCTGTGTTGGAGGTATATAGAAAAGCTGATGATTTATGTGGGTTTACTTTGTATCCTGCAACTTTGCTAAAGTTGTTGATTATTTCAATTAGCTTTTTGGTTGAATCTCTAGGATTCTTTAAGTAGACCATCATGTCATCTGCAAAGAGTGATAACTTGGTCTCCTCCTTGCCTATTTTGATGCCTTCAGTTTCTTTTTCTTCTCTAATTGCTACTTCTAGTGTTTCTAGTACAATGTCAAATAGTAGAGGTGATAATGGGCATCCTTGTTTCACTCCTGATCTTATTGGGAATGCATCTAGTTTATCCCCATTGCAGATGATATTAGCTGATGGTTTTAGATGTATACTGTTTATTATTTTTAGGAATGACCCTTCTATTCCTATGATTTCCAGTGTTTTTAATAGGAATGGGTGTTGTATTTTATCAAAGGCTTTTTCTGCGTCTATTGAGATAATCATGTGGTTCTTGTTGGTTTGCTTGTTGATGTGGTCAATTATGTGGATGGTTTTCCTAATGTTGAACCAGTCCTGCATCCCTGGTATTAATCCTATTTGATCATGGTGAATGATCCTTCTGATCACTTGCTGGAGTCTTTTTGCTAGTATCCTATTTAAGATTTTAGCATCTATATTCATTAGGGAGATTGGTCTATAGTTTTCTTTCTCTGTTTTTGACCTGCCTGGTTTTGGAATCAGTACCATGTTTGTGTCATAAAGGAGTTTGGTAGAACTCCCTCTTTGCTTATTATGTCAAATAGTTTGTATAGTATTGGGATTAACTGTTCTCTGAATGTTTGATAGAATTCACTGGTGTATCCATCAGGCCCTGGGGATTTTTTCTTAAGAAGTTCTTTGATGGCTTGTTGGATTTCATTTTCTGATATGGGATTATTTAAGAATTCTATTTCCTCTTCTGTTAGTCTAGGCAGTTTGTATTTTTGTATATATTCATCCATATCTCCTAAATTGGTGTATTTATTGCCATATAATTGGGCAAAGTAATTTCTAATGATTGCCTTGATTTCCTCTTCATCGGAGGTGCTGTCCCCCTTTTCATCTTTAATGCTGTTAATTTGCTTTTCTTCCTTCCTTTTTTTAATTAGATTGACCAGTACTTTGTCTATTTTGTTTGTTTTTTCAAAGTACCAGGTTCTTGTCTTATTTACTAAATCAATAGTTCTATCACTTTTGATTTTATTAATTTCTCCCTTAATTTTTAGGATTTCTAGTTTGGTTTTCTGCTGGGGGGTTTTAATTTGATCTCTTTCGAGTTTTTTCATTTGCATTTCCAATTGATTGATCTCTGCTCTCCCTAGTTTGTTAATGTAAGCATTCAGGGAGATGAATTTACCTCTGATTACCACTTTGGAGGCATCCCAAAAGGTTTGAAAGGATGTCTCGCCATTGTCATTTTCCTCGATGAAATTATTAATTGTTTCTATGATTTCTTCTTTAACTAAACGGTTTTGGAGTATCATATTGTTTAATTTCCAATTGGTTTTAGATTTGGTTTTCCATGTACCATTACTGATCATTATTTTTAGTGCCTTGTGATCTGAGAAGGCTGCATTCATTATTTCTGCTTTTCTGCATTTGTGTGCTATGTTTCTGTGACCTAATGTATGGTCAATTTTTGTGAATGTGCCATGTGGTGCTGTGAACAAGGTGTATTCCTTTTTATCCCTATTTATTTTTCTCCATATGTCTATTAATTCTAATTTTTCTAAGATTTCATTCACTTCTTTTACCTCTTTCTTATTCATTTTTTATTTGATTTATCTAAATTTGATAATGATTGGTTTAAGTCTCCCACTAATATGGTTTTACTGTCTATTTCTTCCTTCAGTTCTCCTAGTTTCTCCATTAGAAATTTGGGTGCTATATTATTTGGTGCATACATGTTGATTAATGATATTTCCTCATTGTCTAAAGTCCCTTTTAACAAAATATAATTACCTTCCCTATCCCTTTTAATCAGGTCTATTTTTGCTTTGGCTTTATCAGATATCATGATTACAACTCCTGCCTTCTTTCTGTCATTTGATACCCAGAAGGTCTTACTCCATCCTTTAATTCTGACCTTGTGGGTGTCAACCAGCCTCATGTGTGTTTCTTGAAGACAACATATGGTAGGGTTTTGGATTCTAATCCATTCTGCTATTCGTCTATGTTTTATGGGTGAGTTCATCCCATTCACGTTCAAAGTTATGATTGTCATTCGTGGACTCCCTGGCATTTTGATAGCCTTCCCTAATTCTAACCTTTTCTTCTTTGGCTCTACCTTTTAGTCCAGTGATTTACTTTGAATCAGTCCCCCTTGTCCCCTCCCTTGATGTTTCCCTTTTTAGTCCCTCCCTTTTTCTTCCCTCCCCCTCCCCCCCTCTTTCCCTCCCTTTTTGTTTTCCTTCTCACCCTCCCCCCCCTTGGTTTTCCCCTCTCCCTACACTTGTTGGGTAAGATAGAATTCAAGATCCCAATGGATCTGGATATTTTTCCCTCTCAGAATTGATTTCCCTGAGATTAAGGTTTAAGTAAAAAACCTCTCTTCCTCTCCTTCTTATAGGAGTTTTCTTCCCCTCCCCTTCCCAAGTGAATCTTTGTGTGAGAAAGATTTTGGTCTTTCTTTACCCCCTATTTATACATTACATTTTCCCCACATGTTAGTATACATAGATTGATATAAATGTAGTCCTTATAGAAGAGAGTTTGAGTAAAAGAAGAAGATAACATTTTCCCCTTTCCTTAATATTTACCTTTTCAGGTATTCCTTGCTCTTTGTTTTTCGGTATCAAACTTTCCACAGAGCTCTGGTCATTTTTTTGCAAAAACTTGGAAGTCTTCTATTTTGTTGAATGCCCATACTTTCCCTTGGAGGTATATAGTCAGTTTTGCTGGGTAGCTGATTCTTGGTTGAAGACCCAGCTGTCTTGCCTTTCTGAAGATCATGTTCCATGCCTTACGATCATTCAGAGTAGAACTTGCAAGGTCTTGTGTGACCCTGATTGGCATTCTTTTATATCTAAATTGTCTTTTTCTGGCTTCCTGTAGGATTTTTTCTTTTGTTTGAGAGCTTTGGAATTTGGCAATTACATTCCTAGGAGTTGTCTTTTGGGAGTTTAGTGTAGAAGGTGTTCTGTGAGCTCTGTCAGTGGCTGTATTGCCCCCTTGTTCTAGAATCTCTGGGCAATTTTCTTTGATTATATCTTGTATTATGATGTCAAGTTTGGTGTTTATTTCTGGCTTTTCTGGAAGTCCAATTATTCTTAAATTATCTCTTCTCCCTCTATTTTCCAGATCTGTCACCTTGTCGGTGAGATATTTTATGTTCTCTTCTAATTTCTTGGTATTTTGGCTTTCCTTTATTAATTCTTGCTCTTTTACACGATCGCTGTCTTCCAGTTGCCTGATTCTGGCCTTTAAAGCCTGGTTTTCCTTTTCACTTTGGTCAAACTGGTTTTGTAGATGCGTGAATTTCTTTTGCATTTTTTCCCACTTTTCCTCCCAGAAGGCTTCCATCTTTTTGGTCATTTTTGATTCAAATTCTTCATGGGTTTGTGGAGAGTTTCCATTTCCTTTGGAAGGTTTTGGAGCATTTTCTTGTATATCGTCTTCTATCTCCTCTGTATTTTGTATTTTTTCTCCATAGAATGTGTCCAAAGTCGCCACTTCTTATTTTTCTTGGGATTTTGGGGCTTCTGTGCTTCTGTGGAGTTTGCCATCTCTGAATGTGGAGGATTAGCTTTTCTTATCTCTGTCTGGTGTTCAGAGGCTTTAGTCCTGTGCAGATTGTCGGTTCTATGAGCTTTCCCTGGGTTAAACTGAGTATGCCTTCAGGCAATGACTTTCACTGGAACTGGAATGGAAGGGTTGGACCAGGGGGCCACACTCTCCCCTGGTTCTCTCTGTTTCTCTGCTGCTAAGGTGCCCCCTCGACTGGGTCAGGTTGCTTTCCTGAAGTTGCCTTCAGAATAGCTGGCCTTGAGGCTGTTTTGTCGGCCCTGAGGGTTGCTGTTGTTTCAGAGGACCCTGCTCTCTGTGGGGGAGGGGGCCGCGGCTTCCCAGAGCTCAGAGGGCAGTGACTTTCACTGAGACTTGGATAGCAGGATCTAGCTGGTGAGGCTGTCTTGCCCGCCCTGAGGGTTGCTGTTGTTTCAGACGACCCTGCTCTCTGTGGCTTCCCTGAGCTCCGAGGGCAGTGACTTTCACTGGGACTCGGATAGAAGGCCCTGAGGGTTACTGTTGTTTCAGACGACCCTGCTCTGTGAGGGGGGTGGGGCTGCGGCTTCCCGGAGCCTTGGACTCTGTGCTCCTACCCCTTAGGTCCAAGTGATCTCAGGTTCTGGCTTTTGAGGGGGGCCATACCTTTTGATCCAGGTCCAGGTCCAGGAGGAGGATTCCCAGGGTCTTTGCTATTGATCGTTTTGAATTTCGGAGCCTTAGGAGCTTATAGTTTGAGATCGGTCGGGAAGGGCTTTCCGGAGATCTGAACTTTAGCTTTTCTCTAAGCCGCCATCTTGACTGGAAGTCTACTATAAGTATTTTAGAACATATAATTTATTTTTTCATTGATAATCTTAAAAAACTAACCAAATAGTTTTATTCCCAGTCATAAAGTATACTTAGTTTTATAATTCTTTCAGTATAATTCCCGATTCCTCTCTGAAAGGGTTGGAATAGTTAATGATTCCACCCACAATATATTAGTATCCCCATTTTTCCATAACCCATTCAACTTTTGTCATTTTGCTCCTCTATTGCTTTAGCCATTCTGATAGGTTAGAGATGATATCTCAGAGTTGTTTTGATTTTCATTTCTCTAATCAATTTAGAGCATTTATTATATATATGTATTATATGTAACTTTGATTTCTTACTCCAAAAATCATTTATTCATATCTTTTGATCATTTGTTACATATATTTTATCATATTAAGCAAATCTCTCCTTTCTGTAGAGAAACTGTCTACAATGAGAAATTAGATTCAAGACATTATATTAGTCAGTGCCTAGGAAGACCTCGAGAATAACAACAGGTTTTAGGGAATGAGGGGTGGGAAGAGAGATAAATTTTGGGGATACATAAAAAAGAGGATAAATGTTTGGAGTTAATTAAATTTCTCTTGCTTTTCCCATTATAGTTACTTCAGAATATGTGGACCATATCTCTTTAAAATTCTCCCTAGTCTAGATTTTATGATTATGTCAGAATTCTGCTCTAAACTCTTCAGTGACTATCTTCAGGATAAGAGCTAAGCTCCTTAATTTGTCTTTCAAAGTATTCCAGAGCAAGACATCTTTCTAACTCTTTAGTTTCATCTCACATTACTCCTTTCCCTTGACACTTTGGTCAAAAAGACAAGTTATTTTCTTTGCTATAGGGAGAGTGGTTTTCTACTGCTTTATTTCAGTCCCCATATTCGAATTGTTTTCCATCTGAGAACAATATTTTTTGGGGGGGGGGATTGTATCTACCTTCAAAATCCAAATTGAATGTCCTCATAACTAAGACTTTTTTTTATACTTTCCTCAGTAAGAAGAGGCAACAATGGAGAGAGTGCCTGACCCAAAGTCAGGAAGACATCTTTCTGAGTTCAAATCTAGCCTCAGACACTTACTAGCTATGTAACCCTGGGTAAGTCATTTAACCTTGTTTCTTTTTCTGTAAAATGAGGTAGAGGAAGAAATGGCAAACCACTCAAGTGTCATGACCAAGAAAATGCCAAATGTGTCAATGAAGAGCTGGACACAATTTTAAAAAAAACTACACAATAACACACATATAAGACTGGTAAATATCCTTTCTTCCCATACCCCAGCTTCCCTATATCTCAGCAGAGATGTGGTAGACTATAGGTTGGGAATGGTGAAGAGATAAATATCTTTTTAAGCTAAACCTAAAAAGTCAGGCCACAGAGAAAGAACATAGAGAGAACTGACTGCTACTGAGAAATTTTTCCAGTATTCTGTAAGCTCCAAAAGACATTAGGTTTTATAAAGTGGAAACCTACCTAGAATGCCACTAACCCTGATCTTGAGAAGGTTTTTATGATTAAGAGAAGCTGAAAGGAAGGCAAGTAAGAAAAAGGAGGAAGTAGAGGTCATCCATCACAAGCAAAGGCATATGAGTGTAGAGCCATGGGAAATGGATAATGAAAGCTAGATAGTATAAGACATGGTTAGAAATGATAACATTTTTGGTTACAGAGGTGGATCAAAGATCCAATCATGAACTATATCTTCAAAAAAAAATATATATATATATATGCTGATAATCAGTGGAATGGAGAGAATAAGCAGATATAGTGAGGCTTCTCTCCTTTCTGCTTGTCCCTCTCTAGAGAAGGAGGTGAATGTATTATGAGTCATCCAGTTGGGGCTCATCTCAGAAAGCTGTTAACTTTTGTTTTAAATGTTTACTTCATTTCTTAATCCATTAAATGGGATGAAATTATTGAGTCCCTGAAATCCAAACTACCTGTAGTGATTTTAGGTAAGATATATATTTAGGTACAAGAAAAATTCTAAGAGGGAGAGTTCTTGTTTTTAATAAATGAAATATTTGGTTGATAATGAACCTAAAAGTGGAGGCAAAATAGGAAAAAGAATATTATACTATTCCTGGCAAAAGAATTTGAATGCCAAATGTCTTTATTATAAAAGGTGCAAATTATAATAATCCCAGTTTTTGAAGAAAAAAAATGATAAGATTTTTTACCTGAAGGCTGTCTCTTGTTTTATTACACATAAAAAACAGGGAAATATGTACCATATGATAATATATGTACAAACTATATCATATTACCTGCCTTCTTGGGGACAGATGAGGGGGTGGAAAAGGGAGAAAAAAAGAGTGGGAATACATTTTTGTACATACCTAATATGAGATTTGTTTCTCTTGGATAAGCAGAATTGTTAGAATTCATTATTATTTATTATAACAAATACGATGTATTATATTATAATGTTGCATACATTGTGTTATATGTTTAAAATGGTAACAAAAAAGACAATTAAAATCCAACTTCTCCTTGAAGCTTTCTTAGATTTCATTAGCTTCAACTGATCTCTTCATTCTCTATATTCAGAGTGTTTTCATAGTTTGTACTGTAGACTTTGGACTAAATTATTTTCCTTGTTGTTATTCAGCAACAATTATTATGTTTAAAATCTGATTTTTTCTTTTTTCCTTTTTTTCCTTTTTTTTAAAATCTCATTGCTTAAGTAGATATGAAGGTCCTTAAAAGCATATTTTGTGTCCTTTACTTCCGTTTTACTATTGAAAAATAGTACAAAATGCTAGGTGCAAGCATTATATTACTGTCTTAGCAGTTACCAACTGCCTGACCTTGGGAAAGTCACTTAACCTCTGCAATCTCACTTTTCTCATATGTAAAATGAAAACAATAATGTCTACTGTCTTAAAGATCAAATGAGATTATATATGAACCTGCTTTGAAAACTGTCAGATACAGATTACCATGATTATAGGTAATATTCATTAAATAAAAGCTGATTAAGTTTAAGTGAGAATAACATATTTAGAAAAATGCAGTGCCTTTTTTCTTGACTTGTCCTGTATATACATATGTTCAGCTCCCAATAAAAGATATTAATCTTTTATTTATTAAAAAAAACTAAGAAGATTACTAGAAATAATCTTCCCCTCCATAACATTTCTATAAAAACAGGCAATTTTGTGGAAAGTTGGGGCTTGCGTTAGAAAGCCAGATGTAGCACAGGCATTAAAAATGCATTTCACAGGCAGTTTAAAATGCCTAAAAATATGAATCAGTAAGAGCTCGGTTTCTTATGCAGATATGCCATTATGTTACTGCCTTTCTAGTGTTCCTCTGATAAGAAGCACTTTGGTGAGTAAAGTAGAGCTCTCCAAAGAACAACATACAAGAGATCAAATGTGAAGAAAAGAAAAATCTCTAACCTTAAAATCTCACAATGAATATACGACACTCAACTAATTATTACAGAATTCTAATGGCTAACCATTTGGGTCCTTCTAGAATAACTCTATTGAAGCAAAGGCAATTGCAATTTCTAGGGTATTTTTCATTGGTGAAGTTTTCATTGTCATTTAAAGAACAAGAGCATATTATATTTAGAGATCATATGATAGTATACAGGGCATTTTCTTCATAAAAATCGTACAGACAGATAGATGGTGCAAGGACAACTAAGCCTGTTTTACTGACTAAGAAACCGAGGCCCAAGAACATATACTAATAATAGGCAAAGCTGGAATTCAACCCATGCTTCTTGACTTTAATCTGTACTTAATTTTTCCATTAACGTTGAGAATACAAGTAATATCATGCATTTTACAGATAGCACAGTCACCCAGAGTTCATAATCTTTTCAAATATGAAAATACACATACATATAAATTTATAATATATAGATATGGGTATCTATATATGTATATGACACAAACATATTTGTTTATTATAATCTCTGGTAACAGAAGATATCCTTTCTGCTTTTTAAATTTTTATTACATTTTATTTTTTCAAAATTCTTGGTATATATATGGATAAATAGACCCCTTGCAATCAATCCATAGCCCCTCGGTGTTTTCAGTGCATAAGCCAAGAGCAACTTATCTAAATTAAGCATTAATTAAGCATTTGAGTCCATATGGTGCTGTTCTAGAAGCCATGTAGATCCTATCCTTCAAGGGGATAATGATCCAAACTTTAAATTCTAAATCCTGCCTCCAAACTACCTTTCCCAGTTCATTTTTCATAGCTATTCATCCTCAAAATCTGTATACTTTAGCAAAACTAGACTGTGTATCATACATATGTCCATTATTTACTATTACTACATTTTTATTCATGTGACTGTTCTTGCTATCACTTGCTCCTATCCACCAGTCAAGTTTCACCTATTAAATTCCTACTCACTCTTGAAAGACCAACTTAAATGTCATGTCATTACTAGCTGTGTAACTTTGGGCAAGTCACTTACATCCTGTTTGCCTCAATTTACTTAACTGTAAAATGGAGGAAATTAGGGCACCTATTTCAGTATGTTGCTGTGAGAATCAAATTAGATAATTTTCATAATGTGTTTAGTATAATTCCTGGCACATTTTTGCTGTTTTTGCTGGCATCTTTCATTTTTGAAAAAGACAATGACATCACAGGATGATTTCTTGACCTGCTCATGAGTTAGATTTAAGCGAATCAGAGTTGCACAAAGTCAGTGGCCTCACTCTCTCTCCAAAAATCACTGAGTCCAATGGCAAGACAAAAGTCAGAATGATTGGCCATGGTCTGGGGTGCAGTGGGTGACCTTGGCATCTTTTATGTCTGGCCAAACTCTAAGCATTCCATAGCACCTGCCTCAGCTGACTTCATGGACATTGGAAAAAATTTTTCTCATTCACCCATTCATTTGGGGGAAGTTTTCATATGTTTGGGGTAGTCACCCCCAAATCACCAATAGGGCTTGAGTCCTGTTGGTTATCCTAAGTCTGGTTTAGTCCATTTGCCAAGATGCTTTATTGGAATGTGGCCAATATACATGATACCACTTCTTAGAGACACAGATGAGAGATGGATGACAAGTGGACACCACAGGTGGATCAGGCTGAGCAAGCTCTCATACCAGAAGTGTTAGTCTTCCCTGAATACCCCCATATACTCTAAAGCATTTAGTAAATGCTATATAAAGGCTTTTCCCCTTCCCTTCCAGGCCTTTTTATGAGGGTAGTTCTTCATCTTATCTTTTATATCTCTCAACTACCTTGAATATAATAGTTACTTCAAAAATGATAAGATGATAGATTTAGAACTAAAAGGAAACTTAGAGGTTATATAAGTGCCTTCATTTTACATAGGAGGAAACTGAGGTCCAAAGAAGATCAATAATTAATTAAAGGTCACATTGGTCATAAACAGCAGCTTTGGTATTTGAACCCAGGTCTTTTCATTCCAATCCCTTTGTTCTTTCTATTAAATTAAGCTATCTCCTATCAGCATTTGTTGAATGTGTGCTGTAGAAAGATCCATGGGACATAACACAGCCAAAATAACAAAGGATCACCATTATACATCATCTAAATAATCTTTTTGCTCACACTTCAAATGAAATAGAATAGTCTAAGAATGAGGAAATCTGATTTATTGAATGAATGTATTCATCAACTTTAATATTTCAAATGTATTAGTATGTTTTTATCTTTGTTTCCTGAATACAACAATTCCCATTTAATAATTTTGGATCTTAGAAAACATTAGACAATTTTCACAAGTTTCCATCATTATTATGTAGTCTTGTCCTTGTAGGATAGCTGTCTGAAGATGTATTAATATTGCTCTGTGTAGAACAGGACAACTGTACCAAGAGTAGGCATCATGATCCAATTAACAAAAAGTTCAGATATATTAAGGTCAATAGAGTTAGCATCAAAACAGGCAAACAGAGACAAAAATTAAATAGTCTAGGGTCATCTGGGTTGAGGGCATTAGGAAGGGTTAAAAAATGACATTAGCAAAGAGCCAGACATATCACAAAGAAAGTTTATATTCCCGGTCTATCCCAAGAATCCAGGTAGCTGTTTGAGAGTTCTGTTGACACAGGGCTTAGGCCAGTCCCCAAAGCTATCTGGAACTTTTTATTCTTATTCAGCTAAAAACTATTTGCTAAGCTCCAACCCAAGGACAGAACATTTTGGGTTTGAAGGGACCTCAACCAGTTTGGGTCTTTCTGATAGAAAGGTTTCCCATGAGACACCCATATCTGAGGATGACTTCATTTTTAGGTGGATCTGAGATTCATGTCTAAAGTTGGCATTCTCAAAAATTTCAATGGGTTCATATTACTTCAAATGGAGGAAGGGACATGCTTTGGGTTTCACCAACTACTTCCATACCTCCTCTTCTTCAGAGCTTTTTTCCTCTTTTCCAGGAAAAATCCTAATAGCAAAGCCTCTCAAAGATGGCAATATCCCAGATGTTATTTCATTATTGGTTTGTATGTATTTTGTATTTTTTTATATTTATGTATTTTTTATGCTTCAATAGACTATAAGTTCCTTAAAATAAGGGGCAATTTCTCCTTATTTTATCATTGTATTCCTGGTCTCTAACATAGTATTTAGCAAACAATAGGTATTTAATAAATGTTTACTCTTTCACTCAATAAGTATTTACTGAGTATCTACAATGTGCCAAGCATTGTGTAAGAAATATATATAAAAAATCAAAGTTGTCTCTGCCCTCAAAGAACTAATGTTATAATAAATATTAAATTAATAAATTAAAATTATATAAATATATTTTCATGATGATTGCATCTTTCCCCTTGAACATCATATACTGGAAAAAAAAACCATCCCTAATAATTCAGGGTTACAGTTTGAGTAACTGGAATATTTTAATAGATTTTCAGTCTTTTGGAGGGAGATAAGGCAAATGTACATAAAAAAGACCTGCATCAGAGGAGAAGAAACTAAAACCCATTTCCTAACCAATCAGCGGACAAAGGAGAACAAATATCTCTGAAAGGAATTATAACATACAAAATGAAATTCTAAATTACTAATAAAAATAGAAATGTAAATTAAAAAAAATAGACTTCATTTTGACCCAGCAAATTAAGAAAATGACCAAGAAAATCAGACTAGTCAAAAGGAAAGAATTATAGAATGTACACATTGTTAGAGAGCTATAAATCTGTATAACCATTCTGGAAAGGAATTTGTAACTATGTAAATAATCTAGTTAAATTGTCCATGATACATTTTTGGCCAGAGATTCTACTACAAGACAAATACCAGAAGAAGGCCACTGGAAATGACATGGGCACTGTACCCCAGAAACCCAGGCAAACTATTATCAGGGAAATTCCTTTGCTCCCTTCCATCCTCATGACTCAGCCTAAAATATCTAGTGACCCCTATAGGACCCTAACATGATTGTCCTCCTTTGATCCTCCTTTAGATTAAGATGGACAGAGAGATGCACCTCCAGGCTACACCTCGATCCTATCAGGCTACATCTCAGACATCTGTCTCTTCCCTAAAACTAAGGAATCTTTATGAGGGTCATTCCCTATGTCTCCAGGCAGACCCCAGTCAGATGATCAACCCACCCCACCAAATGCCTGAGTGACAACCACTCTAGAGTCATGTCCACACTATGATCAAGAGTATAAAATCCCCAGAATTGATGAGTTCTGGGAGCAGCCTTCCATCTTGCTGTTCCACCTTGCTATCCTCCTGGCCATTCTCAACATTATTTTCCTAAATTAATAAATTACTCTTTTTGTTTTTAAGCTAAGTTTTGGAGTCTTGAATTCTTGCAAAAGTTATCCTTCCCAAACCCCAGGGGTACACATCTGAACTCCATAACATTTTTGGTGCCCAACATGTTTGGCTCTCCTGAAAGCTACTCTTGTACCCCGGATCATCCACGAGGACGCAGCTTCTAAGGTAGGAAGGAGCCTTTTCTTTCACTCCTGAAATACCCATCTTTTGGGTGATATCTTTGTGGGAACTCTTTCTTGCTCTCTCTCCCATTGGCCCCAGATCAGTCTGGCCCCTGGATGTTGGGGTCTATCTATCGGCTTCCCCTTCTGATACTAGATGTTCTGGCATGTGGGGAGTTTCACCTCAGTCTTACACTGAGTTCTCACCTCAGGCTTGGACTGAGTGCTCTTGGTCAGGCAACCTCTGTGGATGCATAGTTGTTGACCCTCCAGTGTGGAATTGGCCATTCTGAATCTAAATGGGACAGAGGCAGAGCGTACCCTGAGATTCCCCTTTGGGGTGTATACTTAAAAATTGGAAAAAATTGGCACTAAACAGCTTAAAGAAAAAGCAACTAATTTATTTTTGTAATGTTGACTGGCCACATTACATCCTTGGTAATCAAGAGACATGGCCTATCCATGATACTCTAAATTATAATACCATCAGACAATTGGATTTGTTTTGCAGAAGGGAAGGGAAATGGACAGCCATTCCCTAAATTTCTGCCTTTATTAAACTCAGCCAGGACCCTGAGCTAAGACAACTCTGTCACATAGGCCTTGCTGCATCCTTTCTGATCCCTTCTGGGGAAAGTCCCCAAAAGGATGTTCTGGATGACTTGGCTCTCTCAGGCAATTTAGTTTCCCTGAGGGATAGGGAGATAACATCTACACTGACTTCAGAGCAGTCAAGGGCTTCCCCTCCCCCTCTCCCAAAATTAACTTCTACTACAGAATGCCCTCCTCATCTTCCTGGTTCCTTTCCCCAACCCTGGGCTCTGAAACCTCCACCTTATTCTCTGGGTTCAGAGCCTGAGACCACTCCTCTCTCTACTCCCAACCATAATATCCTTTTGTACCCGCCAGTGCCTAAGGATAATGCTACCTCACTCATTCCTCAACCAAGCCCACTCCACACCCATAGAGGACTGAGCTATGGTGACAGGGTCCACCTCCTCCCTATGAGAGAGGTGCCCTCGCCAGATGGGCTGGCTCAGGTACATGTTCCCTTTTCTATGATAGATTTAGTCCAAATCAAGGAGAAATTAGGCCACTATTCAGAGAACCATACCAAATTCATTGAGAGTTTTAAATCCCTTACCCAGCAGTTTGACCTGTCCTGGGCAGATCTGCATATTATTCTCTCCACCTGCTGCACCCCAGATGAGAAAAAACGGATCTGGGATTTGGCTGTAGAAATAGGTGATGAGAAGGCCCTAGGCGGCACGTGGGCAGGAGTTTCTGGTGTCACCGCAGTCCCAGGGCAAGATCCTGGATGGGACTTTATGAATCCAAGGGACAGACTTAGGAGAGACCACATGATAGATTGTCTCCTTGAGGCCATGCAAAAAGGGATTAGAAAGAGAGTAAATTACAACAAGCTCAAACAAATCACTCAGGGAAAGGTGGAGAATCCAGTCCTCTTCCTATCCAGATTAGTAGAAGCCATGAATTCATGCAATATACAAATGACCACCCAGAGACTGATGAGGGGGTGCCTATCTTAAGGCTCCACTTTATAGGACAGTCAGCCCCAGACATCAGGTGAAAACTGCAAAAGCTGAATCTGGGACCTCAGACTCCAATTAACCAATTAATGGATGCTGCTTTTAAGGTTTTTTATAAAAGATCTTGTTGAGACAGAAGGACAGAGACATGAGAAACTTCTCACGGCAGCTCTCACCTCTCTGACCTATGGGCAGAGGCCAAGGGGCTCTTGCTACACTTGCAGATGGGATAGGCACTGGTCGAAGGACTGTCCTTCGAAGGGAAGACTGCCCATGACTCCATGTCCAGCCTGTGGCCAAAAGGGACACTGGAAAAGGCAGTGCCCCGCCAACCAGAGACCCCAGCGACCCCAGAGGCATGTTCCTGACCCCCAGTCTCCTGAGGACTCATAATAGGGCTGCCCTAGGGTTTGCATGCTCCCAGTTTCCATCACCATGGCCGAACCCAGGGTTACTCTCAAGGTTGAAGGTAAGAGAATTACCTTTGTAATCGATATGGGAGCTACCTATTCTGTTCTCCAAACTCACAATGATCCTACATTCTATTTGCAGCATAAGGTAATTGAAGTTGGGGGAAAGACACTCAGCTGTAGAGAAATGACACCACTAACATGTGCCCATGAAGACAAATTATTCCAACATATATTCCTAGTCATTCCTTCTTCCCCATGTCCTTTACTGGGCAGGGACATTATGAAGAAATTAGGGTCACAATTTTTGCTTATCTCAGTTCTAAATTCTCCAAACAGTGCTTTGCAGAAGGCTGCAACAATCTCCTCAGAAAACTGGGAGAAAATACCTTCCATTGTCTGGGATCAAGGCATACTGGGAAGAGCCCTTCAGGCGGATCAGGTAATGATAAACCTCAAACCTTATTCCCCTTACCCACTTAGGAAGCAATATCCCATTTCCCCAGAGGCCAGAGAAGGATTACAACCTCTCATAGATAAATTCCTAGCCTATGGCCTCTTAGAGGAGTGCTCCTCACCTTGAAATTCTCCCCTCCTACCAGTGAAGAAGCCAAATGGGAGCTGGCATATGGTTCAAGATCTCAGGCATATTAATGAAGCAATAATTTCTGTTCACCCCATTGTACCAAACCTGTATACAATCCTAACTAAGACAAGTCCTAAAACAAGTCCTAACTAAGACACCAGGGAATTCTCAGTGGTTCTCTGTCATTGACTTGAAAGACTCCTTCTTTTGCATACCATTGCACCCAAAATGCAGATTCCTCTTTGCCTTTGAGTGGGTTTTCCCCCCAGACCTCCAACCCCATAAGGTCATGTGGTGTATGCTCCCACAAGGATTAAGGGACATCCCCCACTACTTTGGGGCTGCCCTCAACAAAGATCTTAGAGCCCTGAGCCTCATGAGCAGCAAAATCTTGCAGTATGTCGTTGACATTGTGATATCTAGTCCATCTGAGGCTGCCTGTATCACAGACACCATTTCTACCCTAACTTTTCTAGGAGAACGGGGTTACAATGTTTCTGCTTCTAAAGTCCAACTTGTCTCCCAGTCTGTAACTTATTTGGGACACACCCTAACCCCAAATTCCCTCTCCCTGACCACAGACAGGAAACAAGCCATACTGTCCATTCCTGTCCCCTCCACCAAAAGACAGCTCCAAACTTTTCTGGGTATGGCAGGGTTTTGCCGTATTTGGATACCTAATTTTGGGATCATTGCAAAACCTCGCCATGAAGCCACTAAGGGGCCTGATTCAGAACCCCTAAATGGGGGGACCAGGAACAAGCCTTTTCACTCTTAAAAACCCAGCTTTCTTCTGCCCCCTGCCCTAAGGATTCCAGACCTTGAAAAGCCCTTTTTTTCTTATTTACCAATGAGAGAAAGCAGCTCACCCTAGGTGTTCTAGCTCAGTACCTAGGACCTGACCTGCATCCCATTGCTAACTTTTCCAAGCAACTCAACTCAGTTAACAGGGGATGGCCACCATGCTTAAGGGCAGTCTCTGCCATGGTCCTCATGGCAGAAGAGGCATTTAAACTAACTCTTGGTCAGCCCCTAGAAATCCTGACCCCCCATTGGGTCCTCTGCATTCTGGAGGCTAGAGGTCACAGATGGCTCTCTGGGGGCTGCCTCACTAAGTACCAAGCTCTTTTACTGAACACACCTGGCCTTACCCTAAAGGTATGCAGGACACTGAATCTAGCTACTCTCCTCCCTCTTCCAGGAGACCCCACCTCCCATGACTGGGAGGAGTTGATAGACCACACCTTCTGCAGCCCACCAGACCTCAGAGATTCTCCTCTCCCTGAGGCAGAGGTCAGCTGGAATACAGATGGGTCCTCTTTATGGAGAATGGGGTAAGGAAAGCAGGGTACTCCATAGTCTCGCAGACAGCCACCATTGAGGCAAAGGGACTTCTCCCAGGTCTTCAGCACAAAAAGCAGAGCTAATCGCCCTCATAAGAGCATTGCAGCTTGCTGAAGGGAAAAAGGCAAATATTTTCACGGACACAAAATATGCCTTTCATGTTTTACATGCTCATGGGGCCATATGGAAAGAAAGAGGTTTATTAACTACCAAAAACTCTCCCTTAAAACATGGGAAAGAAATCCTGAGTTTACTTGAGGCAGTCACTTTATCTAGCAAAATTGCTGTCTTTCACTGCAGAGGACATCAGGCTCTAGAATCCAACATAGCCCAAGGGAATCATAGGTCAGACCTAGCCATCAAAGAGGCTGAAAGAGCCACTTCTCTGACTGCTCTGACCCTAACCCCACAACACCCCACAATACCAATGGACATTTCTCCCTCGTACACTGAGAAGGAAATTGCACAGGCAGAACTTCAGGGATTCGCCCTTGAAGACAGCGGGTGGTGGTGCTCTCCCTCTGGACCTCTGCTCCTCCCTAGTAACTTAAGGTGGAAATTGATTATGTAATTACATAACTCCACACATTTGGGCAGAGAAGCACTAACCACTTTGATAAATCCACTTTTCACAGGCAAAGACATCTCTAAAACCATCCGGGAAATCTGTAGATCCTGTGCCCTCAGTGCCCAAACCAACAGCACTGGAGCTCTTGGGCCACCTCCCCTCCTTAAGCCTGTCCAAAGGAGAGGGGAATCACCTGGTGAGGACTGGTAGATAGATTTCACCCACTTGCCTCCTTGCAAGAGGCACAAGATCCTTTTAGTTCTTTGTAGACACCTTCACAGGCTGGCCTGAAGCATTTCCCTCCAGTTCAGAGAAAGCACAAGATGTCACAAAGGCCTTCCTCAATAAAATCATCCCTAGGTTTAGCCTTCCAAAAACCCTTCAGAGTAATAATGGTCCTGCCTTTATTTCCCAGATCACTCAGATGGTTTCTAAGGCATTGGGCATTACTTACCATTTACACTCAGCCTGGCATCCCCAATCTTCAGGGAAAACAGAACATATGAATCAGACCCTAAAAAGAGCCCTCTGAATTCCCCAGAATTAATGAGTTCTGGGAGCAGCCTTCCATCTTGCTGTTCCACCTTGCTATCCTCCTGGCCATTCTCAACATTATTTTCCTAAATTAATAAATTACTCTTTTTGTTTTTAAGCTAAGTTTTGGAGTCTTGCATTCCTGCAAAAGGTTATCCTTCCCAAACCCCAGAGGTACATATCTGAACCCCATAACAGCAATAAGAAAAGTTCCATAGACAACAAAATATTTTAGAAGCACTTTTGTGATACATAAGATCTTGAAATAAGGCAGATTCTCATCAACTAGGGGATAACTAAATATACTATGATACATGAATCTAATGGAATATTACTCTGTGGTGGTGAGAAATGACAAATATGGTAAATATAGAAAGCCATTATTTACATGCTTACATGAACTGAAGCAGAGGAAAATAAGCAGAGATAAGAAAACAAACACAATGACTACAAAATGTAAATGAAAAGAACAAACCTACCACAATCAAAAGGAATGTAGCTAAATTACTGACTCCAAAGAACAGATGTGAGAAGATATCTTCCTCCCTACTTCATGGAGGTAGGAGGTCCATGGATATGTAAACTGCATATAATGTGATGTGTTAAACATTTTTCCTGATTTTTTTCCTTCTTCATACTTTTCTATTAAAATATTCTTTGTTATAAAGGATATGTCTCTCTTAAGAGCAAAAAGAGGACATGATATAGAGAATTCTATAGTTATAGGTAAAGAATAGGTAAAAATAAATTGATATCAATATCTAAAATAAATAAAATTAAAAGGATAAAATTAAAATAAAGGCACATTTTAGAAAAGAAGAAACTAGGGATATATGAGATTGGTTACAAGGATAAATTAGGAGCATAATGACTACTTTTTCTTAGCCCCATCACACACACACACACACACACACACACATTGCTATCATCTAAACCTTGTTTTAGTCTTACACTCTTTTTTTTATTTTACACTATTTTCTTAATCTTCATTGTAGAGGGGAAAAATCTTAATAATGTATATAGCATCCTTTCTACCAGTCAGTACTGTCAATCATAGTTTCTTTTACAGAGCAAAATTCAAGATCATGGTAGAGAACAGAATCAATTGCTTCTGGAAAGGATGTTGCATCTGGAACACACAAATAGATAAAAGAGAATTGTATCAACTATCTCAACTCAGTGCTTGGTTCTAATAAGCAAAGAGATATTTCTGTACAAGCTGCTGAATCAGTATTCAAGTGGGAAGAAGGAGGCTAGCTTTATTATAGAGAATCATTTGTTTCTTATTAGCCAAGGGAACCTGGAGAAATCAGCTTACAGACCTAACCTTGAGTGATAGATTTGTCTCTTCCTCCCCCCCCTACTTTTTTTCCCCCTCAGATGCCTATCTAAGCAGACTTCAAGCCCTTCTTTTGGAGGGGAGAGATGAGGCCCACCAGGTGGTGAGGACTTGCTTATAATTTTCTACACTGAAAGTCTCAACCCTTTTTGTTTCACAGATTATACTGGACTTAAGCCACTCAAGTGCAAACAGTGCCTCCAGCAATCGTCAATAGAGAAAGACAGCCTGGCTGCTTCTAACAGCACACCTGGCACTGGGAGCCGACTGCCAGAGGAATAAAACCTTTGAACATCAGCTGAATCCCTGGCTGGATTTTCTTTACCCCTTTTAGAAAATCAATTATTTAGAGGGCAGCGGATCAACTTAACTAAAATGAAATGCAGTTTCCTTATGGCACTGACACCACACACATCAACAACATAATTAGACATTATGAAAGGCAGACCCAAAATAGCCTAAGCTTTAAAAAGTACAAAATTCACTTTTTTATCTATTATTCACAAGCCCAAGTCTGCTATCCTAGGAGGAACACCTGTAATAAGTGATTCTGGCTGTCCATTATGACAAATCTCAAAATACTGGTTGAAGGGGCAGACGGTGAGTCACAGAAGCCCAGTTGAAGGTGTCATCTCCCAGATCCTAATTCTAACTGCTCAACTCTAGCATCATTCTCATCAGGTGGATCTTCTTTATTTCAAAATTTTGTCAAAGCTTCCATCTCTTCCCGTGGCCATCATAGAATACTAAAAATAACAGAAGCAACATTGTTCACCCATTTCAGATTGAAAAGTCATACAGTGATGGCATAAAAAATAAGCATCAGTAATTGAAAGCAAAACTAGTAACATGCCCCTACTTTCCCTATAAAGGGAACTAATTAATTATATTGGAATACAGTTATGAGATAGCTAGATAGCACCGTTAGATAGGGGATTTGACTTGAAGTAAAGAAAATCCAAATTCAAAAACTCTTTCAGACTTTTAGTGATTCTATTATCCTAAGAAAGTCACTAAACCTCTATTTGACTCAGTTTCTTTATTTGTGAAATAAGGATAATAATACATTCACCTCACAGAGTTACCATGAAAGTCAAATGGGATAGTAAAAGTAAAAGCCTTTGAAAACCTTTAAAAATACATTTAACTCCCTTCAGTTTCCAGTTTTTGCCACGCCAAAGAGAGCTGCTATAAATATTTTAGAACATACAGGTTCCTTTTCATTTTCCCTGATCACATTAGGAAATAAACCTAACTGGTATTATTGGATCTAAAGGTATACACAGTTTTATAACTGAGTATAATTCCAGATTGCTCTCAAATAAAAGTATATTTGGGGGCAGCAGGGTAGTTCAGTGGTTTGAGAGCCAGGCCCAGAGATGGGAGGTCCTGGGTTCAAATGGGACCTCAGACATTTCCTAGCTGTGTGATCCAGGGCAAGTCACTAGATCCCCATTGCCTAGCTCTTACCAATCTTCTGACTGGTTCTAAGACATAAGGTAAGAGTTTAAAAAATATTTAACTTCACACATACACATTAAATCCAATATAACGAACTGCTGCTGTCTCCATTCTGAACCTGACATTACACATCCAGCCTCATTTCATTCATAAAATGCTCCATTTGTTGTTGTTGTTTGGTTGTGTATGACATTGTGACCTCATTTAATATTTTCGAGACAAAGATGCTAGAGTGGTTTGCAATTTCCTTCTCCACCTCATTTTTTCAAACAAGGAACTCAGGCAAAGAGAATTCAATTACTTGCCTAGGGTCCCACTGCTAGTAACTGTCTTTGGTTTGATTTGAACTCAGGAAGGTGACTATAGTACCAGAACTCTATTTACTGCGTCACCTAACTTCTCTAAAGTGTCCAAAACCTGGGATTTATTCCCTCTTAATGTCTATCAGAATCCCTACCTTCTTGAGTCAGAGTTTACTTCCACTATGAAGTACTTCCTAGTTTCTGCTCCTAATTGTTAATAGTTTATTTCTTCTCAGATTAAGTGGTCTTGTATTTGTTTTACCTACACTGTCCTCAAGTAGAATGCTAGTTTCTTGAGGACCAAGATTTTTTTTTGTCCCCAGCACTAGCACAGTGACTGCTACATGTGAGGGATCAGGTGAAAGGATAATCTAGACCTCAAATGTTAGCAATATGGAGAACTCAATGTGGAATTTCCTCGAAGAGATGTGGATCTAAAAGACTTTTCTAACTTAGTATTGGAAAGTTGTCTGGGACACTGAAAGTTTATCTGTTTTGTCCATTTATATCAGAGACAAGACTTGATTCCTAACTCCAAAGCCTGACGATCCCATTATACTATGTTGACTTTTGCCTTAGTTAATGGATAAACTTAATATATGTTTCAATTGAATTATTTCCATGAATTTAATCTTTTATTATTATTTGAATGACATCTGAAGAAAGATGGTGGAAATGGTCTTGCTGGGGATAGTTACCAGAGCATGATCTAAAAACATTTGTGATAGTCTACCCTGAAAGCATATTGGTTATAATTATAGTTGATATTTCTAATAGTACTTTACAGTTAGCAGAGTATATTAATTATCCCATTTGGTCCTCAAAATGGCCCTGTTATGTAATATCTAAAGAATATTATTGCCATTTTCAAAAGGAAGAAAACCAAAACTGAAGGGCGTTTAAGTGCCTGGCAAATGGACATGTTGGAGACAGGATTTATATTTAAATCTTTCTTACCTCTCAGTTGTTAATATTTCCATGTTATACTTTCTCTAAGAAATCATAACATTTCTAGTAAATTGTTTAAACTTTGTCTGGAAATGGAAAACACTGAATTTATATGATAGGAAAGTTCTTTGATCATAAATAACTAGATGGTACAGTAGATAGGAAACTGGGTATGAAGTGAAGAAGACTCAAATTCAAATTCAGTCTCAGAGTTTTATTAGTTGTGTGACCCCAGGCAAATTACTTAACTTCTATTTGCCTTAGTTTCCTTAACTGTAAAATTAATACTTTCCAGAGTTGTTATGAGAATTAAATGAGATAATACTTATAAAGCACTTAACACAGTGCCTGACACATAGTAACTTTTTTTTTAAACCCTTACCTTCCATCTTGGAGTCAATACTGTGTATTGTCTCCAAAGCAGAAGACTGGTAAGGGCTAGGCAATGGGGATGAAGTGATTTGCCCAGGGTCACAAAGCTAGGAAGTGTCTGAGGCCAGATTTGAACCTAGGACCTCCATCCACTGACCCAGTTGCCCCCTTACATAGTAATTTCTATACTATTATTTTTGTTATTGTTATTATTAATCATTAATCTTAGGATTCCTTGTACAAAAAATAAAATGCCACAGACAAAACAAAAAGGAAATTGAGGAAGGAAAAATACTATTCACTAGAAATATAATCTGCTTTAATTAAAAAAAAACTTTAATTCTTATTTTTAATGAACTCTTTTATCACTCTAAGATATATACACTAGTTCAATTAAATTAATAAGCTACTGCCTAGCTGAGACTATGGGGAGATTCCACTTTAAGAAGCAAAAAGTATCTATATTTAACACAGAGATTGTTTTGTAGACTCTAAAATCTTACATAAGTATGCTTTCGGTATCATTTGAGGTACTTGATTTATTGTTTTTTTTATTCCCATTTTTGCAGTCATTATGTACATTGTTTTTCTTGCTTGGATTCATTTTGTATGAGTTTAGATGTCTTCACATTCTCCTCTGTGTTCTTCATAGTCATCATTTCTTACAATAGAAAACTATTGCATTTTGGGGGGCAGCTGTGTAGTTCAGTGGATAGAGGGCCAAGCTTAGGCATCAGAGATTCTGGGTTCAAATCTAATCTCAGATATTTCCTAGCTGTGTGACCTTTGATGAGGCACTTAACTTCCATTGCCTAGTGCTTACCTCTCTTCTGCCTTGGAATCAATACATAGTATTAATTCCAAGATAGAAAGTAAAGGTTTAGAAATACAGTCCACTAAATTCAAATACCACAAATGTTTAGCCATTCACTGATCTATGGGCATCTACTTTTTTCCCAAAAGTTCCTTACTATTACAAAAAGTTCCGCAGTTAATATTATGGTTCACCTTAGATCTTCCTTACTATCGTTTTGCTTAGGGCAGTGGGATCTCTGAGTGAAACCATATGAACGGACATCCTAGTCACTTTCTTAGCATAAATTCAAGCTGCTTTCTACAAGGGTTGGGCCACTTCACAATTCCATAAAGAATACATACATCTTCCTGTATTTTTCAAAAAAGGAACTTTAAAAATTGCTTTTGTTTGTTTGTTTTTTACCCTTAAAGAAAGTAAAGATTCTCTCAAGAGTAATATGGAGCACAAAGAGAGTCAACCTCAGATCCAAAGGGTTTTAGATTAAAATCCAACTTCTGACATAGATTGACAATATGGCTATATAATTCACAACCTCTCAGTGTATTAGGCAACACTCTAAGAGTTAAATAAACTGCAAAGAATGTCTGACTCTGGTGTGAGCTGCTGGGAGGCAAAGTGGATACAGCACCAAATCTGGAGCCAGGAAAACTTGAGTTCAAATCCAACCTCCGCCACTTACTAGCTGTGTGACTCTGGACGAGTCACTTCTCCCTATTTGCCTCAGTTTCTGCATCAGCAAAATGAGTTGAAAAGGAAGTGAGAAGCCACTCCACTCTCTTTGCAAAGGTAACCCCAAATGGGCCCACAAAGAGTCATGCGTGCCTGAAAAATGACTGAACAACCATAAAACCTTCCTTTCCAGAGCATGTTTCTTCACCTGTGAGTTCTCTATTCCAATGAAAGAACAGGTCCAGTTCTTATATTCCTAAGAGGTTTGAGCATTCCTGAAGTATTTACTTACTTAGCAAACATTTTTTCCCTCTTAGGGAAAGCAAAAATCAACTATCCTTTGTCCAAATGATCACAGCCTCTTAAACACTGGAGTTTCAATTAATGAGATTTTTGTCAGGTTTTCTAACCACATATTCATAGGGATGCAAAAAAATTCATTGTCAGTAATGTACTTTTCAAACCTTGATGAAATGCTTGAAATAAAGTCTGCCATTACAAAGTAATTCCTGCTGGAGGGGAATATTGAATGTGCCTTAATATTCCTGCTAAATGTGAGACTCCAGTACTTTGGTAGGCATCTACACAGAGATACTTAACATTATGTGATTAAGTTTGCATGTTTTAAACATTTCCGATGCCTTTGCAAAACTAGCAATAAATCAGCATGTTTCCAGTTGTTGCATAGCAACAGTAATCTCTTTCCACGGAACAGAAGTTTTCCCATTTGTCCGAATGTGATGTCCTCACTACAAGATTCTTTTGCATTCAAGTTCAACACATGAATCACTTTTAATCAGAGAAAACTAAGCACGGTAATCAAATGCAAAGTAGCAGAGCCTCACAGTGTATGTTTCCTCTAATGAGGTCTTAACTTTTGCTTACGTCAAATAATTTTGCACTCTAGCATGAACTGCCTATTAAGCCAAGAAAACGTCCAAACAAATCTACACTTCGTTCGTTCCTACAGGAAGCAAACAGAATTTCCAAATGTAATGTTTATTCATTTTTCCATTTTCATGGAGGTAGGCATGACTCTCCAGACCCCCGAGCGCACCCACTTCCTGTGCCTCATTGGCACTCGGTCTGGGAACACTCCTTCAATTAATATCCAGGGTCAAACCGAAAACAGAAATGAAAATTCATTCGATGATCCGAGTTGGCTCATTTGTTGAGCCTGCAAGGTTAAACCAGCCTAATTAAAGGTGGTGGTGAATTGCAAAATGACTTTGAAATCTACTCTCCTATCCCCAAGACATTGTTCAAAAGACCGGAATGTTAACTTGGTCTTCAGGCTCTCTCTTAATGGCATAAACAGTCAGTGTTGGAAGGCTCTTTATGGAAAAGAGTAAGAGGACTGGGAAAACAACAGAATACTATGTGTGGTGATTAATTTGTTTTGCTGAGCTTGAGGGCATGCAAATTGTAGGCTGTCCAAATTCACTAGGACCCTAAAGAGTTCCTCAGAAAGCAACCCTTAAAGCATGGCATAGGCACTGGCATAGTTATTGCAGGGGAAATTAGACTAGAGACATGCATTTTTAAAAATGCAGCAGATCCCTATTACTATTCAGCTTGTTGTCAATTAACTTACCATATGAATGTGGGGCACATCATGGCTTCTAAAGCTTGAACAAACTACATATAAGGTGCTATAATTTTAATATAGTCAGTCAAATAAACATGTTTGAATCCTGGTCTCTTCCCCATCCTTGATTTTATGAAGAGGGTCCACATTATTTGAAAGAGGTGAATCAGTGGGGGGGGGGGGGCAGCTAGGTGGCAGCTGGGTGGCTCAGTGGATTGAAAGTCAAGCCTAGATATTAGAGGTCCTAGGTTCAAATCTGACCTCAGACACTTCCCAGCTGTGTGACCCTGAGCAAGTCACTTAACCCCCATTGCCTAGCCCTTACTGCTCTTCTGACTTGAAGCCAACACACATTATTGACTCCAAAATGGAAGGTAAGGGTTTAAAAAAAATTAAAAAAAAAAAGAGATGAATCAGTGGCATTTTACCTTTTCATTGTTGGGTGGTATGCATTGAGTTCATGGTCAATCTGATGGAAATAAATAAAACTGGGATGGGAAGAGAAATTCACCTATGAACTAAATCATGGAGTTGGTGAAATGAATACAAGAAGGGTTGAGTGTTTTGTTATATTTGATCTTAGGGGATAAAGAACTATTATATATTGCTCTTATATTGGATGACATTTCAAAGAAAAATAAAAAATGAACCATGATATATATATATATATATATATATGCATATATATATACACATGTGTATCAAGCTAGATTACATGTAGAAAGATATTTGTATATGTATATATATATATCCATATGTCTGTAAATGTATCAAATTTATATAGATAAAGCAAGAAGAATTATTGAACTTGCCTCATACTGCAAATGTCTCCACAATCGCCAATGTCACAAAAATTTTTATATAAACAAATCCCTGACAGTGACTAAATGAAAATGCGTCTTTGCTTGACTTAAATCCCACAACAGGAGATCATGATAATAGTTTTCCTGCTAATGAGTATCATGTTCCCTTGACTTTGGAGTACAAGGGTTCTGTGATCTTTCAAAAAGACTGTCTTCAGAAAAGAAGGAACAGACCCAAAGATACTTAGGACACAGGTGCCCATGACCTTTTGACATACTCATTCCTGACCAGTCCTCAGTGTCCAAGACCTCAGCTCAAGGTCTATATCAAGACCTTCAAGCCCAATATACCAAACTATCCTAGCAAAACACAGAACACAAAAGAACACAATTTCAGAGCAAAAAGAAAGCCACCCCAAAACACCAAATCCATTTAGCCTCCCATGTTCCTCCAAGTGGTCTTACCTAACTCATTCACACATCCACAGATCAGATAGCGCTACACTGGAGTTATAATGAAACCAGTATGAAATACTAAGGAAGATACATTGCTTTCCCCAGCTTCTATGTGCTGATTACAGGCAGCCCAGTATGGCAGGGCAGCTGGAGCACTGATCAGGACTATTAGCAGCAGCTGGTGTCTTGCCAGTTTTATAATTCAACTATCCTGTCTTTCTCAGTGGGGAACCAAGAGCTGAATTTTGTTCATCATTACTCTTTTTAAGTTTGTCTTTTAACAAGCAACTAAAGAAACAGGGAATTTCTGAGAAAAATTAAGTATCATTTAATATTTAATGTTACAATTAATAAATTGTAACAATGATGGGGAAATCCAGAGAAGTCTAACAAAGAAGAACAAAAGAAGAACACTTTAGTAAGTGTGAACAAAGAAATCTGGAAGGAAAGGTTAAAGGATGCTATTATTTAGCCCGGAGAAGCAACTAAGGAATATTTTATTATCTTAAAGTTTATGAAAAAGTTAGTTATTTCTACGTAGTAATCAGAAACTATAATTTTGGTTTCTATGACAAAACATCAGTGAGAAAACTCTACCAATACAGGTGGGCAAAGTTCCTTAAGGCAGAAAGGCTGTAACTTGTCCAGCGTACAGTCAGTATGTATAAAAGGTAAAACTTGAACGAATTCTCTACTCACTATCACTCTCCATATGCAATGAAATATAGATAGGAAGCTAATTCATATCACAAGAACTGTGACATAAGGAAGAGCTTCTTGACTGTATTGGTGAATAAACAAAGCCAGACAATTATGGAAGCAATCCCAACATAGATTCAATTAAATCTTGAGGTATAATCTCTAAGTATTATATAATTTTTTGGCATAATGAGTTGACTATCAGACCTGAAGTCAGGAAGAGTACAAATCTGGTCTTTGACATTTATTAGTTTTGTGACCCCTTGGAACTTTTTAACCCTATTTCCCTCAGATCCTCAACTACAAAATTAGTTGAAGAAGGAATCTTAACCAAAAAAAAAAAACAAAAAACCCAAACCCTAAATGGAATCATAAATAGTCAGACATGACTGAACCAACTGAACAAAAACACAAACAAAAAATAGATAAATATATATGTGCATTATGGTTTTCTCTTTTGATTGTGAGCTAAAGAAATGAGAAAATATGTTCACAGATCATTGTTCTTAAACATTGTTATGCATGTAGATTTTTAGATTAATAGATAAAATAGTCTAGATGTTTAAAACAAAATAAGAATGTCCAATATAATTTCAACTTTGATTGTTTCTGGAAGTTCAGGGCTGAAAGAGCCTAGAGAATTTTTTTTTAATATACCCCAGCCCTTTACCCTTTGCGATTAACTTTTTATTTTTGCAAAATCCCCTCCAACATTGAACATTTTCCTTTTTTGTCTTATTAGTCAGTCTAATGGGTATGAGGTAGTACCTCAGAGTTGTATTAATTTGCATTTCTCTAATCAACAGTTATTTGAAGCATTTTTATATGACTAAAGATAGTGATATGGTTTTACAGTATAAAAGAATGAGAAATGGTACTTTGAAAGAGTGCTTTGAAATCCTCTTTTAAATAAGGCTTTGGAATCCCTTTTTAAAATGGTGCTTTTTACTAGTTAGAAGATGTTGCCAAATAAAGCAGAGTCCAACTTTGTGCCTTTCCTTCTAGTTGATAAGGGTTTGCTGACATTCCAAGCCTGAAGGGAGATAGAGCACATAAGCTAACCTGAAGGATATTATGACTTTCTCCCCTTTGATAAGAGCTTAAAAGGCTGAGAAGGGATACCTAACATTCAACCCTGAAGAATCAGACAGATTACTTGTTTTCAAACAGAACACATGAGGGATCATACATGTGTATTGGGATTTTTGCAATTAAGGGAAAATCTTCTTGATTAGAGGAAATCCCCCAAATCCTGGGCAGTCTCCCTTCCTAGCTTTTCAATCTGAAAACCCTGTGGAACACCAAAGGGAGGAATAATCTTAGGAAGGGTGGAGAATTCCCAAGAAGGGGAGGAGGGAATCCTCCAGCGGCTCAATAAAATCTAGTAACCTGTATTGCCTGGCATGATGGCAATTCCATCCCTACAGGGCCATTCCAACATCATGAACTATATATATTACCACCTTGGCCACACTATCTGTAACAACCTTAAATATAAACACTTTCATGCCTTCATATGAATGAGTTGTAGCTACAGTTCTTTTGGGTGAGAACCAGCATTCATTTTCCCACAACACATACACTCTCCCACATTAGTTTTAATTTCTACATCTAACAATTGCATATTCATATACTTTGACCATTAGTCAGTTGGAAGTTGCTTTGTATTCTTATGAATCTGACTCCATTCTGTATATATTTGAAAAATGAAGCCTTTGTCAGAGACTTGCTATAAAGATCTTTTCCCAGTTTGTTGAAAGATAGATTTCTATAGCTGAATGTGGATGTTATTCCCACTTTGTTCCAGTTCCAATGAGAGTAAGATTTAAGCATTGCTAGCCACACCCCCATCGTTCCTTCCACTGTATTGATTCTTACATGTCCCTCATGAGATATAATCTACTCATAATTTTCTCTCCTTTTCTCTTTTCCCAGTGGATTCCTCTTTCTTATCCCTTGATTTTTTTTTAAAAAATCATTCCATTATTATTCAACCTACTTCTTCTTCTATGTCTATATATCCTTTTATTCATTGCCCTAATAAGGATAATTTTTTTATTTATTTTCAATACCTTAATTATCTTAAGCATCACAGATAACCTAAGGAAAAGAGAATGAAATAGAGAAAAGGCTACTGAAGTTGACCTCTTTTGTTGCTGTGATCTCTAGTAATTATGCAGTCCTACATTACACTTTTTTCAGTACTCTTAAGTCATACCACTACATTATTTCAAGATAGAAATAAAAATAAAAATGTTTTTAAGCATATGTAGATGTTTATGTCCATAAAGTCTAATGATTTCCATTAATGCCATTTTTATCAACAACATTTAGCTTAAATTTTTTCTTCATTAATAATTTCTAGAATTTTGCAAATCATTTCCCTATTGTTTTTGTCATAAAATGTGCCGTTAATCTTCTTTAACACTATATCATTTACAATTTTGTTAACTAACAGAGGTGATTGTTTTGAATTATTTTAGCTAGCCAGACAGAAATGCAACCCCAGACACAGTTTGTTTTTATACAGGGTACCAGGGCACTGGTCTCCACAATGACAAAATTTAATAGATCACTGTTGTCACTTTTCCATCTGGTTCTCTGGGGACCATTAAAGCTTGGGGCAGGATCATGTTCATAGCAATGAATGGTCCTGGGCTCAGAAGGTTTCTGAGGCTCAACAGAGAGAGAAGGTTTAGCTGTTAAAACTGACTGACATTCTCATTGGGATACAAGATATGCCTAGAAGCCCAGAACTTTTTATTATTTATTTCTTTAAACATTATTTATTTGTTTACTGCCTGGAACAATTATGACTTATCTCTTTTCCAGATAGATAAGAGAGAATCTTGATTTTATAGACCATCAAAACATATTTGATTGTCAATACCAAATAATTGGATCATTAAATATTATGAAGCATATGCTGGAAATGTTTAATGACCATGAGAATTTACTAAAATTACATACATGGAAATAAATGAATATGAGTTCTGGTGAGGATATTTGATTTTATTTTAAGGATAAAAGTGACAAGCCCAATTCTGGCCTTACAGAAAATAATATCTGTCACAAATCCTTGGGTCAAAAATGTGGTTCCATTTCATAAATATGCTTTTTCCATTCTTTAAATGTTGTTTAGACATGGGAAAACAAAAATAGACTGATGGGCTATCATTAAAAATATCATGATTTTCCAAAAAACTCACTCAGCAAAAAAAATGATAGCAATGAAAAGTAAAATTAAGCAACAGGTGTGGGGAGAAACATAGATAATACAGAGAGAATGGAGAAACTAAATTTAAGCTATTGAAGAAAGGTAAAAAGTTTTGAAGATTAAAGTAAAAAAGTTCATGCCAAAAACAGGAATCAACCCATAAAGGGATCAATATGTGATGTCATTTTGATAAAGTTATTAGAAACACATGAGAGTAGGAAGAGGATAAAGAAACATTATGATAAACTGAGGAAGAGATAATGAACTTGCATTTATAATTGTTAAGTTCATAGAGAATTTGCAAGAAGAAAAAAGAAAGAAAATACTACAAACATTCTAGGGAGATAAAAGCATTACAAAGAAGAGAGAAAGGCAAAAATGGAAAGAATAGCTTAAAGGACAAGTCAGTCACAATTATCAAAGAAATGTTCTAGAGGGATCTTATGATAATAGAAAAGGAATAAACTATTTTTACCATACTGCATTTATATATACTAACTTTATGCTATATATATTTAGGTAGAAAAAGAATAAATAGACTAGTGTTTTGTCTTAAGATCATTCTGATGTGTTCACAAAAGGCAAACATTACTAACAAAAGATTAATAATCATTATTAAATATAAAGATTTTAAGGACCAAGTCATTTTCTTATCTTTGTATATATGCATATATGTATATTTTAGTACATATCATGTTTGTGTTTATATTTATGTTTAAATAGTGTGTTTATAGAAAAGGTATTTAAATATCTCTTGTAATATATGTATCACATATATCTATATATAACATATACATGTATTACAAGGGATATTTAAATATATTTTATGAGGAACATCCATATGTTATAAGGGAGATATACATATATATGTATGTATGCGTACATACATGGGATTTTTCTCTATTAAAATATTTTATTTTCCCAATTACATATAATGGCAATTTTTACATATATTTTCAGAAATTGTTAAGATCTAAATTGTCTTCTTCTCTCCCTTCCCTCCCCCCATCTTGGAGATGGTAAGCAATTTAATTTAATCTGGATTATACATGTATTAGCACACAAAACATACTTCCATATTGGTCATTATTATAAGAGAATACTCATATACAACCAAATCCCCCAAATAAAACCTTGAATAAACTAATGGGGAAAATAGTATGCTTTAATCTACATCAAACTCCAACAGTTCTTTCTCTGGAAAAGAATAGTATTCTTTGTCATAAATCAAACAAGGGATATTTAAATACTAATATGGTTTTGAAGATTACCTCCTTTAGGTAACTTGTAGAATGACAACTAATTAAGAATGGAATGTTAAGTTGTAAAGGCCTTGTGGTGGTGTATTTTATGTCATCTAAGTTTATTTAAAATAAAAGGAGAGAAGAGAATGATTACTTAATAAATCTTTCCAAAAGTATTAATTAGGCTCTATACAGACACCGTGATATGTACAAGAAACATAAAGAAAGGTCAAAAATAGCTGCTGCCTTCATGGAACTTACATTATAATATGTTAGACAATGAGCAAATAAATATGTATATATAAGATATATAAGAAGGTAACCACAGAAGGAAGGTATGATGAAGGAGTGAACAGGGAAAGACCTCCTGCAGAAGGTGATCAGATAAGCCAAATTTATCTGCATCATAGAGTGCAGGAAGAGGAGCAAAGTGTATGAAGGAGAGAGAGTATACAAAGTGTATGTAAGGAGAGAGACAGAGAGAGAGACAAAGAGAGAGACAGAGAGAGACATACTGAGAGAGAAAGACAGAGAGATCTTTATATTTGATCCTAGAGATAATAGAGATTAACTGGGTTTTACTGAGTGAGAGAGGAAGATGTGAGGCTAGATGTATATTTTAGGGGAAATCGTTTTGTCAGCTAAAGAGAAAATGGATTTAAGTAGGATGAGACTTAGATGGGGAGATAAATTAGAAGAATAACTTCAGGGGCATCAGCCATAATCCTCTTCAAATCTTCCTTCTTTTGGATCATCTTTTTTTTCCCATTTTAGTTTTCCTTTCCCTTTTCCTCCTTTTCATCTCCTTTTTTTAATGCTCCTCCATCTGAAGTCTAGCTACTTGAGACTCCCTTATTGAGTACTTTTTAAGCTGGAATTCCTCACTTACTCCTCAATCTGTCAAATGTTTCCTTCCTAAAATAAATCTTTGGTCTTTCTCATATTCTCTTTATCTTCAATTTAAGAATTTTTGCTTTCCCCCTCAAAGAGTCTTGTCCCACCAAAGCCAGAAGAACTTGGAGCTTTAGGAAGTTGGAACTTTTTAAAATAAAAATTGCAGTGTTCTTTCCTTCTCCTTTTACCAACTTCCTGTTCCAAAAACAAGGTTCCAAACCTTTCCTTTTTCTTTTCTCTTCCAATTACCTGCCTTCCCCTTATTTAAATCAGCAGAGCTAGCCTTCCAGATCTTTAATAAGATACAGGACAGCTGCTATGAACCCCAGCATACTTTCTCATTATCTATCATCACCTATCACCTACCTTCTTCACTCTGGTCACAAAAGAGATAAACCTTCTCACTACAGCTTGTCTTTCATTAAATTCATTTTCTCTTTCCTTCTGTGGATGTCCTAAAGACATCTCAAAAACAAAAAGTCTAAAACAAAATTATTTTTACCTGCAAACTCTCCCATTTTCCAAACTTCCCTGTTTCTTTCACAAACACCACCATCCCTCTAGTATGTCTAATTAGATAACCAGTATCTGATTAGCATCTAGTATACCTAATTAGAATTCCAAATGGATTCTTTAAAATAAACATACTATAAGAAATAGCAATATAAATTTATGAAGTATATATGTGTATGTATGCCCAAGTTATTAATTATTACACAATGCTAAGCATAAAATGCATATATGTATAATATATATGTACTTGTATAACTCTTGTCCCAAAGCCTATTACTATGGGACTCTCCCTAATCATGTGGAATTTATCTTTTAAGCCCTTTGTGAGAAATGGGCATTGATCTTTAATAATGAGGAAAGTTCCATGGCAATTGATCTTGGGAGAAAGCTTACATATGCCTATGTGACTATGCATGCATGTGTATGTATGTATTTATCTTGTGTGTATCTAGTTATTTACATGTCCTCTCCCCATTAGAATATAGACTGCTAGAATATAGGAATTATTTTTGCCTTTTTCTATACTCCTAGCATCTTGCACAGTGCCTGGCATATGCATTCTTGTTGACTTACTAACACACAATATTCTATTTCCCATTTCTGTGCCTCTACATACCTGTAATGTACTCTCTACTTACCTCTCCCTTATATAGTCCAGTTCTTGCTTTAAGATATAACTCAAGCACCATCTTCTACACAATACATTTCCTGATTCTCCCAGGTGCTGTTCCTTCCCCAGAACTACATTATACTTGATAACTTTGTAGGGGATTGTATTTATTCACTTTAGATTTCTGCTGTCTATATTTAAATATGTGTATGCCGCCTCCCCAGTAGAGTATAAGGCTCTTGTGAGTAGAGGTGATTATATTCTTTGTATTTGGATCCCCAGCATCTAGCACAAATCCTGGTACAAAGTAAATAGTTAACAAATTCCTGATGATTGATTGTAAGAAAAATGTTACTTGCCTATCACATCAACATATCTCCCAAACAGTGTGAAAGGTAATGGTTTGTCCAAAAAATACATATTTTTCAAAGGTTTATATATTCTTCTTTAATTCTTCAACTACATTAAAATTCATGAATAATTCTTGGCTTATATTCTCTGTATCATAAAACTTAGGCATTTTCCAATGTTTATATTTCATGTCTATAAACCTTAAATTATAATATATATCTATATCAATTAAGGAATTCTTGTTTATTTTTAAATGTAGGCATTCTAATTGGCATATAAAATATTGACACTAAATTGACATGACAGTTCATTTCATGAATCAATTCTTTAGGGTACTTTATTTCATTTTGTGTGAGTGTTTATACACATACATACATATATCTGGGTATTTCTCCATGTAAGTATACGTAGATGTATGTGCATATATGCAGAGAGGTGGCAATACAGTATATATATACATATATATACATATATATATGTATACAATATATATTCCAAGCTGGGCTTGGAACCAAGAACCAGAGTGAGATCTAATTCTGGCACATGTAGCTGTGTGACAATAAGGCAAGTCATTTTCTCTCTATGTTATCCAGGAAAAGTCATACAACTGAATTATTAAGTTATAGAGTGGTTGCAATTAACATTAGAGTAGGGTTTTTCAACCCTCATCTACACTGATAGAATCACAGAACCTTTACTTATTCGCATGCACTTCTGTTTATATCTATATACCTATATATTTCAATATTTCTACTTCTAGCATTTATTTTATTCTTGCATTTTTGTCCACTGATGAAGACTTCAATCCTCCCATGTCAGAACAGATCATTTTATGTGTTATTATAAACAAAGTTCATTTACCATTGGCCACTCCACTGGGGATGAATGAATCCCTGTAAACTCATTAAGGGAAGTTCTTTAATGACAGATAGCATGGCCTGTAATTAAAGCCTTTCCTATTCCTGATTTTGAACTCCTAGTGTCAGCTTTATGCCACAATTAAGGATTTAGTGAAATTTTAGTAGAAGCTACATCTGTATATGTGCATGCATGTTTGTGTATGTGTATGTATACTTATATAGCCCAAGACACACATGCACACACTTATCACCCACACATAGATAGAGTAGCTATTTTTATGCAGTATACATATTTTACATAACCCATTTGAAACTCTAATTAGGTACCCTATATGCAAGAAAATAATTTCCAAGATCATTGATCTAGAGCTAGAAGGTACCTCAGAGACTGTCAAGTCCAATGTCCTCATTTTCCACATGAGAAAACTGAAGACCAAGAAAGGTGAATAAGTTCCCTAAGGTAATGAGCCTAATCAGATGTTTACAGTAGAAAATGCTTCTTCTGTATCATCTCTTAAATGGAAAAGCAGAATCAGAATTTTTCAGTTAAAAGAAGCCATTATGTAGAATTAAATAAATTGAACTCATTGACATAGATATTCCATCCACCAGTGCGTATTACCTCCCACCTATGCCTTCCCATCCTGTGTAATTCTTATGCCTTATCTTTCTATAAGTTGCCCACAAGGGATCTACCCAATATGCTGGGAGCCTTCCTCACTTTCTCATTAGATTTCAAGAATATTATTGGAGCTATTCTTCATTTACTACCCACTTTCAACACATGACCAGCTCATCTTTTGTTTCATGGACCATTCCTTTGATGACAACCTTTACTATTGTTCTAAGGCATTGTTCCTTATTTGTTATGTGATGCAGTCTCCAGATCCACCATGTGACTCTTGATTGCCCTCTGAGTTATACTACAGACATGCCTTTTTTTCTACTTTTTTCTTAGAGATGTTTTGTCTTTCATTATTCATTGAATCTCTCAGTTCACATGGATTTTCACTTGAAAAAATGCAGTCCATGAAAAGAGTTTAAGAAAACAATATCCATATTGGATGACTGAAAAAGGGTGAATTAGAATGATTTTCCATTGTCTAAAGGATTTAGCACAGAATTTGCTTAAATTGCAAGCTCCTATATTACATTTTAAATTATTTAAAATTTGAAAAGTTGATACACATACAATTTCAGAACATTCTAGGACTGTGAGTTGTTTCCCCACCCACCACACACACTCTTTATACAGTGAATGCACTGCTAAACAGACTAAATTGATTTGAACTATCTCAATCCATTACTCTACAGAGAACCTTTGGGATTTGAGAGATCATTTGAGAAACATTGAAGTTCTCTGTCACCTTTGAAGAGCAAGTTCTTCTTCAGGTGAAGGATATTCACACCTCCAAGGGTCTGAGGGGGAAAGGACATTGAAGTTTGCACTTGCCATATCTTAACTAGGTGTAGATAACTGGAACTCCTCCTCTTCAGGAAAGCTTTTGCAGATATCCCTACTTTGGTGCCACAACAATATTGGTGTTATGCAAGGAGACCTGGGTCTTCTGTCAGAAGAGGAAGACCATGGAATGTTCCCTACAGCAGTGGGAAGCCATTATATCCAAAAACAGACTGATATCTGAGGAACAGCATACAACACTGCTTTTTGGGAACTTGAATTTTGGGAAGAACTATCATGAGGAATGCTTTCTGAGACCACTTGCTGTAGGGTGATGTGTAAAGAACACAAGAAGATAACTTGCTTGGATAACTATTTGGTTTGACTGTAAATTACTGGTCCCCTATACAACTTTTCAGTACAGAACAATTTGTTGAAGAATGTCTCTTTCAAAAAGCTCTTATTTCTTCAAGCTTTCAATAAATTCTCATTGTGCAAATATTATGTACTTTGACTTGCAATACTATATATATATTTAGGGCTCCTGCATAGGGGCTATCAGTAAAGAAAGTAAAAACAAAACCTTACATTATACTTAGACCCTTTTCCCTCATACAAAGTCTGAGACGAGAGTTTGGGCAGAACGATGGAAAATTTTATTAAGAATCATATGATCATTATATGATATTTTTCCAGGGAAGCTCTAGGAAGGGATTGAACCAGTGGAAATCTTTGGAAAAGGGAATTTCAAGTGAGAGAGAGATCCTTTTAGTATGCAGATTATAATCTTAAGAAATTGTCTGGGTAACTAAGGGGTTAAGAAATTTGCCTATGAACACAAAGCATAGCTAGTATGTCTCAGAAACAAGACTTATCCCAAAGTCATATGATTCCAAGGCCATCTGTCTAACTACCTCCATAAAGGTATCCCTAATCCCCAGTCTCTCCTTCCTATTTTTTCCTAGCAATTAGTACATCTGTGCACTTAAAAACCTCTAATATGTATTACCCTCATACATCATAATTTATATCAGGAACCTTATATGTAGGCCAGTTTTCTCATTTTGTAAAAATGGAAACTGAAGCTCAAAGATCAAGAGGGCTGCTTGAGGTTATAGCAGTAGAATCTGGCAGAGCCATGACTGAAATGAAATTTTTGGACTTCAAACCCTGTGCTCTTCCCACTCAGCCCTTAATCTCAACTATATATTTGTTTGACTTCTTCAACTAGATCATAAATTCCTTAAAGACAGGGCCTATCCCCTTACTTTTAAATTCTTAACAACTGTCATAACCATAGTAGGTACTTTAAAATATGTAATACAAAATAATACAACTGAAATAACTCAAGTAAAGAGGAGAAAACATGTTCACTTCTTTAAAGCAGCAAATTTCTCTGAAGATAGTTAAAAATCAATTACATGTGAAATTTAATTCTCTTAACACAAATTTAATTTACGCAGTCAACTAAGGATCCAAATGCCAACCATGCTGTTAAGCTGTTCAATAGTCACAATTGACTTTACGAAAGAAGACACAGAATGAACTATACCTACAACTGAGAGGTTTTCTTTTTATGAAAAGTTTGTTTTCCAAGAGAGAATTGATGGCAGAAAATCAGTAGCTGAGTCCTAACAAAGATTCTGTTATTGACTTGCTTTAATGACATTTGTAGCACTGTTAATTCTGCAGACTTCTTTTCTCAATCAAAAAATTGATGATTGCTTATACAAAGTCACTTTAAGTGAATTTAAGACTGAGAGTGCTTCTAGTTTGTTCATCATTCCTAGAAACACTTGAACATTTTATTATATTGAGAATACTGTAAATAGCCTGCACACTCATGATATGACATTGAGAACCATCACATTCCTACTCTTCAGGGAGAAATGAGTTTTATTATTTCCCTTCAGTGAACACAACCATTAAAACTGGACAGAAAATCAACTTAAAATGGTCTGTATTTTAAATAGTGAATTAGGGGGAATGTCTACCCCAAGCCTATGAATACTTGCCCCAATGGAATTGGCAGATGAGCACAATCTGTCCAAACAACCAAGAATCATCTGAAATGTGTGCTGTGGAGGACCTAGAGCTTGGTCAAACATCAAAATTGCCAAGGTCATTCTCTGCATCCTGGGCCATCACCAGTCATCCTGACTTTTTTTTTTGCTTCCAAATTCTGATGACTCTGGAAGAATGAGGTTGATGATTTTGTGTAACTCTACCTCACTTAAAATCTAGTTCACATGCAAGTTGTCAACCCAGGATGTCACTGATCCTCTTCAGAAATGAAGGATGAACAATAAAAACAACATTGGATGAATTTGAAAAATTTGAGGAAAATTCAAAAAATGAAAGAGGGAAACTCAATTACATTTCCCCAACAGAATAAAAGCTCCTTTAAGATTTAAATTGTTTGATACATATATAAGCCCAGTGGAACTGCTTGTCAGCTCCAGGAGGGGGAAGTAAAGAGGTGTGGGAAAAATCATGAATCATGTAAGCATGGAAAAATATTTTAAATAATTGTATTTTAAAATTCACTATAGAAAAAAAGATAGAAATTGTTTATCATTTTATCTTTATATACCTGGTGCCAAGCACAGTGCTTTGCCTATAGGAGCTTAACACATTCTCATGTTATTTTTTCTATTAAATGACTATTGGATTACATTGGGGAGTACTATTGTTTACAACAGTTTTGTTTGTACTTCATTATGTCCACATATATGCATTATATACTGTTTATACTTAGTGTTGGGTATAGTAGAGTGCACAGGATAAGGAAACCAAAATAAATGGAGGTCTCCTAAAAAAACCCAAAGAATAAAAAATGTGTGATAATTGTCCTCAAGGACTTGCAGGACTATGACAAAGAAGATTGTACTTGTTTTACTTTATTCTAGAAGAAATTAATTAACTCTAAAAAAAAAAAAGAAAGCTTAGTCTTGATATAAGAAAGAATTCAGGGGGAAGAGTCAAGATGGCCACTTTGAAGCAACAAAAATCCAGACCTCTATGAGAATCCTTCCAAACCAATAAAAATCAAAGGGCCTCAAGAGGACAGAAAGCCAAATCTAACAACAGGACAGAGCAGGGGGATATTCTATTTAAAAAGTATACAGAGAAGACTGAATTCTCAGGTTTAAGGAAAAGGTAAAAGGAAGGTCCTAGGACTCCCCCCCCCACCCACCCATTGTGCTGAGTCTCTGGCAGTCCCAGGAATCTCAAGGCAAAGGCTCTAGCTTAGATGGAGTGTCACAGTTGTGCCAGGCTCAGGGCTCTAGCACAGCTAGCAGGGAGGCAGCTGGAGGAGAGGTGCAGAGAGGAGGGCAGCCTGGTCACAGCCTCTATTCTCTATCTTGGGCCTCTGCTTTTCAAGATTTTGGCCTCAGGGCACATCCAGATCCACAGATAAGCTCTACCCTAGCTTAATCTAGTCTATTAATAGGGCAGATAAGGAGCCTTCAGAGGGCAAGGAAGCTCCATCTCCTACACCCTTCCCCCAGCAACTGCACTGAGAATCACCTTAGGAATCCTGCTAACCCAGATCCCAGGGTGAAGACTGCAACCATGACAGAATACCTTGATAACAGGGTGGGAAGCACAACTCCCTTCAGCCTCCATACTTTTACCTACAACTTCAACTTCTGCTTCCAGCTGGGGAAGATCTGACCACAGGGCTCATTAATACTCCATCAGCCTAATCTAGTCCATCAGCAGAGCAGAGAAGTCACTTCAGGAGAGAATAGTCCAAACCCATAGATCCAGCAAATAATCAAAGGAACAAGATTACAGCCAATGACAGGGGGCAAAGGAAAAAATGAGTAATAACAGAAAAAGAAAAGAAGAAATTACAATCAACAGCTTCTATCCAGGTAATGAACAAAGAGCAATTGGAACAGAAGAAGATCAAAAAACACCAAGCAAGAACATAGAAACTCCAGCAAATTGGACATAGGTTTTAGAAGAACTTAAAATAAAATTCAAAACACAATTAAGAGAGGCTGAAGACAATTTGGAAAATAACTTAAAAAGCAAAATAAATCATCTGAAAACAGAGACACATAAACTAATACAAGAAAATAGTTTCTTGAAAGCCAGAATTGACCAGCTTGTAAAGGAGGCAAAGAGAGTGAAAGATGATCTACAAAGAAAACCAGACCAGAAGGAGGATGACCAAAAAGCCAGGAATGATTTTAAAAATTAGAATCCAATAGCTAGGAACAAATGATTTTACAAGGCAGCAAGAGTCTATAAAATAAAATCAAAAGAATGAAAAAATTGAGGAAAATATGAATCACTCCAATAACAAAACTACAGACCTGGAAAAAAGATCCAGAAAAAACAATTTAAGAATTATTGAACTACCAGAAAATCATGAAAAAAGAAAAAATTCTGAACATTATGCTACCAGAAATTATCCAAGAAAACTGCCCTGACATTCTTGAACAAGAGGGAAAAGTAGAGAATGAAAGAATTCACAGATCACTTTCTACATTTAATTCCCAATTGAAAATGGCCAGGAATTTTATAGCAAAATTCAAGAACTATTAGACCAAGGAAAAGATACTACAAAATGCTAAGAAGAAAGCATTCAGATATCATGGAACCACAGTTAGGATAACATAGGACATGGCTACTTCCATACTGAAAGACCAGAAGGCATGGAATATGCTATTTCAGAAATCAAGGGAACTGCATCTACAACCAAGTATTAACTACCCAGAAAAACTGACTATACTCTTTCAGGGGAAAGTATGGTCATTTAATAAAATAGAAGACTTCCAAGCATTCATAAAGAAAAGACCTGACTTTCAGAAATTTGATGCCCAAACACAGAACTCAAAAGAATCACCAAAAGGTAATTAAGAAAGGTGGAAAAAATTTAAGGGACTCAATAAGTTCAAATGATTTGAATTCTTATAATAAAAGATTATATTGGTAACTGTTAAAAATTGTTATTATCATCAGGGTAGCTAGGATGAGTATTCTAAGAGGGTACAGTGACAACCTGTATAGGATGATATGCCAAAAATATATTAAAAAACTACAGATAAAAAAGAGGATAATACTTAGAGAAATGGGAAAAGAGATGAAATGGGATAAATATATATTTCATAAAGAAGTGCATGGGGGAGGTGGAGAGAAGATCAATACAATGGAAGGGTGAAAGAGGTTAGATACATTCTCTAAGAAAATTTTAATCATTACAGTGGGAATGGTCAGAAAGTTTCAAATGGAAGGAAAACCTCCAATTCCAAATTCAATCATCATCATCATCATCATCACCCTCAACAACATCAACAAAATCATCAACATCATTAGCATCAACAATACCATCAACAATAACATCGTAAACAATAACATCCTCACCACCACCAAAAACAGTAACAATAACATCATCATCATCAACATCTAATTATCCATCTTTTCCTGGCCCAGGAAAAATTTTTGCTGGGTGGCCTAACCTAATAGCATACTATGCAGAATACAGAATGAGAGCCAAAAGACATAAACTCTTGGCTTGAGTGCCACTATGTGTCCTTTGGGGTTCAGTTTCTTCATTTATTTTTGAGTGAAGCTTACCTGGACTCTGCATTAAGTTAAAAATAGAATAAAAAATAAAGAATAAACCAGGTGTAAACAAGAAAAAAAATTCAGAAAATCTGGTTTTATATCCTGATTCTGCCACTAACAACTTATGTTACCATGGGGCATTCTCTCACCCTCTCTGTATCCCAGTTTTTTCACCAGTATAATTTTAATTTTGAAGTAGGTTATCCAGTGGCCCCTTATAACTCTAAATCTATGTTTCTATGACCATATTCAAAGACTTAGAGTACAGAGGGAGAGGCAAGAAGAGTCGCCTCCCTAATTCTAACAAGGGATGGGTGAACTCTTATTAATTGTTATTTATGACAACACTTGCATGTTATAGTAAAAATTATTTTTTTATTTTTAATTTATAGGGAGAAATTTTTGGTGGTGGTCTACATGGATTGAACTCTGGAACTCAGGGATTCTCATTTCTATAATTTATTTGGTCAGCAAAATAGAAACTAAGTTTTATGTTTTGATGATTTATTTTCTAGGTTTTTATTTTGAAGGTGTTAGACTCAAAGGGATATTTATTCAAGGTTATCAGTAAATTAACTATCATATGGTTTAATCCCTAGAAAATACTAGCTCATTCCATTAAATCTTAAGTACAGTATTCAGAGGTGATATATAAATTGGAGTGGACTACAGTTCTGTGCAAACTCTGTGTGTGTGTGTGTGTGTGTGTGTGTGTGTGTGTGTGTGTGTAGGGTGGGGGTGGGAAGAGAGAGAGAGAGAGAGAGAGAGAGAGAGAGAGAGAGAGAGAGAGAGAGAGAGAGAGAGAAGAGAGAGAGAGAGAGAGAGAGAGAGAGAGAGAGAGAGAGAGAGAGAGAGAGAGAGAGGTTCATCTTGCAAAAGTGCCTTGAAATTATACAGTAAATTATGATAAGAAAAGTTTCTGGAAAGTATGAAACTACCATAAAAATGTCAGTGACCTGGAAATGTTTCTTGTCTAATATAGTCTTCTTTAAGTGATGCCTCGGCTCTTTTGGGATCACTAGTAAAGATCCAACAACAAAAGATCTGGCTTTAAAATATCTAGAACCTAATTATAAGAATGAGAAAGAGTTCAGGAATTTTCTAGTTACCTATTTTAACTCAAGATGATTGAACAACCACTGAATCATTTGTACTCATGCAAGGGAATTAAAAAATAAACAAAATCTAGAAGTAATCATTATCTTTACAAGAGGATCTATGATTTCCTCAGCATTGGGAAATCTCTCCATCAAAGCAAATAATAACCAGGCAAAGTCTAAGTAGATATATTCTGGGTTTCATTCTTTGCACTCCTATTGCCAACACATATAATAGTATCTGGCATATAGTAGGTTTTAAAGAAATATTTGTTGATTGATAGACCACGATGCTTAGTAGCTTACCCAATAAGGAAAATTAATATTGATTTGTATTGTTTATTAGTAATATTTCAATATGAAATCATTTTCCACTTCGCTTCCCACATTAGGCTGAAATAGCCTATTTTCAAGTTAAGATTGCTTCTAGTTTCACCAAGCCAACAAACAGGACTAGGATGTTCTGTTTTTTGATAGGACCTTGAAAGGAGCAATGGCAGGGCTGATCAGCCATGGTGAACTCTGACCCATTTGGAAGTAAGTTATTCCAGCCACTTGGTTGGGGAAAGAGAATGCTGCCTTCTTTATACCACCTCCCCGTAATTTATTTATTACTTAGAGTTGTCTTGGAATGTCCAAGGGAGGGACAAAATAATGAGTTCTCAGATTACATTTATAGATCTTCATGAAAGAACTTCCATATCTTTTATTTTTAAGAAAATCACAGACCAACAATTTATTGGATATATGCTAGCCTAATCAATAAATTGATATTCCAACTAAAAAATCAGTCTCAAATATTTTCATCATAACATGAGTTAAACAACTTGTAAGCATATGAGGTGATACTTGAACCTAACTCTAACTTGAAATACACTATGCCATTCATTCATTACTTTATTTTAGTCAATTGCTTCAACTTCCTCTACTATTTAAACTACCAATTAAACTTATTTTTAAAATAGTCAAATAAAACTCATTTATATTTTACCTTCCCTCCTTGTACTCTCAGAACTTTGTATTTGTTTTGTTTTGTTTCTATTGAGCCAAGTTTTGAAAGGAACATTAAAAATCCCCTTCATTACCTCAGGGATCATTTGTGACTTTGCTAAGACTCTGAAATAGGATATCTGATCCTGAGCATAATTTATACAACTGAATTAATCAGAATCTTTTCCAAGAATCACATATTCAAATTCTCAAATACTCTAGGTAGTAGTTAATATTCTTTAAATTGTAGAATATTCTAATTTTAGCTCCCAGTTAACACTGTATCTTTAGGTTCCAAAATATATAAATAACAAAACTATGATGTAATAGTCTACTTCATTAATTTGGTTACATTTAGTTGAAATAAGTTCTCCAAAAGGCTTTATTACATTCCATCATAAATTAAAATATTAATTCAACTATGAGGCTAAAATATTGTCTGTAGCTATAAAAAGTCTTTTGGATTGTCCACCTTCATGTCTGAGGTCCAGGTCAAATTGGATCATACTAACGGAGGCTACTTCCCACAACTATTGTTAGTGGGAAAAACATTTTAATGATTCAGTTTACTTTCATAAAAAAGAGGATAAAGAATATATCTTCTTCCTTAAGAAGTCTTTTGTAGCCTGTTCATTTTTCTTTCCTAAAATAGATTTATTTAAATATTTTATTTTTTTCCTCTCTTAGTCTAGGCTATTGATATTTTTGTAAGTATTTGCTGATTTCACTTAAATAATTAAATTTGTTGGCATATAATTGGACATATCAAAATAATTACTAATTCAAATTTCTAATAATTATAATTGTTTATTTAAACCCCATTAGTGGTAAATTCACCCTTTTCATTTTTGATGATGATGATTTAGTTTTCATCTTTATTTTAAATCATACACTGCACACAACAACAGCAATATTTACAATGATCAGCTACTAAAGACTCAGCTACTCATAGGAATATAATGATCCAGAACAATTCTTAAGTAACTAATGCAAAGAATGTTATCCATCTCCAGAGAAAGATCTGTTGGAGTTGGAACACTGGTCAAAGCATAACATTTTTAAACTTTAGTTTATTTGTGTTGTCAGCAAGCCAAGGATCCAGGACAACTCCAAGAGATTCATGATGAAAAGTGATATCTATTTCCATAGAAGAAACAATCTAGATGCAGATTGAAATGTGTCATTCTTCACTTTGTTTATTCCATAAAGTTTTGTCTTATGTAAGCAATATGTTTGGTTTCACAACACAATGAACAGGGAAACATGTATTATATGATCAAAATGTGCATAACCTTTATGACATGATCTGCTTTCTTAAGGAGGAAGTTTTGAGGAGAGAGAGAAAAAATGACACAGATTTTTGGACATAGCTAATGTAAAAATTTGTTTCTCTTAGATAAATCTATTTGTTATAGTTTTTTGCATATTTATAACAAATTTAAAAGTTGGGGAAATGGTACTATATATGGTAGCCTCTATACTACTACATATAGTAGTGTTCAATTATATGTATTTATGAATCAGAAAGAAAATGCTTAATGAATTTCTTTTGGGAACAAAACATTTTATTTTCCCTCTCAGGCTAATGCCTGAGGTCATAGATATAGAAGTAGAGCAGACCTCAGAGACCAAGTAGTACAATTCCCTAATTTTTATAATTAAGGAAACTGAAATATAGTAAGGTTGAAATTATTCACCCAAAGACACACAGGCTGTGTTAAGGATGGGATTTGAACCCCTATCCCCTTATTGTAGACCCTGTGATTTTTCTACTTATAGTAAAATAATTATTTTTAGATTAAAGTTTCTATTTTTCCTTTTAAAATAAATGAATATAGCGAGAGAGAGGGAGAGATAAATAGAGAGAGAGGGAGAGAAGAGAGAGAGAGAGAGAGAGAGAGAGAGAGAGAGAGAGAGAGAGAGAGAGAGAGAGAGAGAGAGAGAGAGAGAGAGAATACTTTTATCTCTCTAATTTAAGTAATCAAGGGAATTGGCCAAAAGAGTCCTGAATGCTCAGATTATATCTTCCTGGTGGTTTCTACAGATGATTCCCTACATGAATACAATGTTATATGGGGAAACTTGTTGAGTCTCATTCTGCATAGGAATAACTGAGACGTTTTTATTATAAACTGACGATGCATATTATATTTGGCCAAGGAGCCAGAAACATTTATGACTCAATAGCTGCTGAGCTTGAAACTAATTTAGATACAAAAGGAATCTCCTTACCACTTTGGTTCTCTTTATTGAAGGCTTTTGAGTGAGGAAGATTGCTCTCTCTAGGAGGGAGGGAATCTGGTTGCTCCACTCAACCCAGCTTTACCACCATGCACCTATCAGCACATCATTCTTTTCTTTGTTTTGAATTTCTAATTTTAAGAAGGATTAGCCCAGGTGACCAGGAGATCAATCAAAACCATGGGAGCCATTTATCAGGTATTGATGACAAAATGATGGTGGCCAGTCAGAGAAAGCACCTGCACACAGAGGTTGAAAGAATTCCCAAGTATCATATCAGCTTCATTGATCTTGATTCCAATTAGTGGAAAGAAAAGCTATTTGTGAGTTCTAGAGTAGGGGAGAGCTATATCTAGCTCACTTCATGAGGGCCACATGAAGGGGAAATTATTTCTAGAATCAAAAATTGGGAGGTATCCTTTGGCTACTTGTTCTCTATATCTGTGCCTTACTAACATTTTAGCATCAATTTAAGCCAAAGGCCTCTTGTAAGTGCAAAGAAAATGCCTTTAATCAGAGAGAATGTTTTTTGTAATTATTATTCCTCCTATACTTTCTCAGTAAATCCTTTTTATAAAAACTAATGGAGTTGAACTGATTCTTATTGATAATGAGGAACACATTGGATGGGGATTCATAAGCAACAATACCTAAAACTTCAGCAAATCTCAGGGTTATCTTTAGACCCCTGAGGAGAGAAATAATCAGGCATCCTATGAAAACCCTGTGTACCAGTGCAAATGGGAATTGAAAGACTGAGCCCAGAGGGGGTGCTACATTTTTAAATATGTGTTAAGTGATTGAGCTTGTCTTTAAAATAGCTTTTCTAATGCCAAGTATTTTGTTGTTACTGAATTCACAAGGTTGGGTCCCCATTCACTAGACCAGTGGTGTCAAATTCAAATAAAAATAAATCCCTGTGGCAGCATATTGACCTAGAAAATTATAAGTTCACATTATTTCTGTTGTGTTATGTTTTTATTTATTTTGTTAGCTTCCCAATTAGATTTTATACTGCTTCAATAGCATTGGTCAGCATTCTGAAGTTTTTCAGGCTATTTGTAGCAATTTGGCACTTTTACCCTAGAAGACCTTATATATGGAAGAAAGACTTTGGCCTACATAAATTTAAATATTTTCAGAAAATATAAAACCAGAAAAAATAAAGTAAATGTATAGGAAAAATCATTGAATGTTAGAGCTAGAAGAAAACTAAAAGGTTTCCAGTGAAATTCTGAGCATTGAATCTTAAATAGTAGATATCATTTATAAATGAAATTGATATAAGTAGTATAATAATCCCATAGAGTCCATAAAAGTTCCACTAATATCAAGAAAATGATATTTTTATACATTTCCCATTGCTATAGCACTTCCCTTTGCATTCATATCTTTTTTCTTATTTAGCCTGATCTACAATAGATGAGCAAAACCCCCAAAACTAACAAACAAAAAACAATGAAATGTGAGATGCCAAAAGTGACTGGTAAAAAAGATTCTTTTTGAGGGTCAGGTAGATGCTAAAGACAGAAAAAGCCTCTTATATAATCAGAAGTAGAATTATACCTGATTCCTCTTGTTTGGGAAGTTACAAATTACACCAAATTTACACCACAGTCCCACTCTGCCCCCATAATACTCCCCTCAAAAACAAACAAACAAACTTGAGCTGGCTTCACCCTGGGATCCGGATATCTAAGTATCCAAAATATTTCACTAGAAGTGTGAAAGGACCCAAGTAACACCCTGGAAATGACTTTGGATTCTAGTGGGGTTTTTAAAAGCTCTTTTAATGACTTGAGAAGAAACTCAATTAAGGAAATATCACTAGCATGGCATTTTAACAAGTCCAACAGATTTGGTAAAAGCCTCCAGCAAGTTAGTTTGGCTTAATAATTTCTGGTGGTATTACTGGTACAAGCTCACCAGCCTGACTCATCAATAAAACATGCAAAATGTTCCAGTGATAGAGTAATCTAAATCTTACTAACATTACTAAAGTTAAATAAACCAGATTTTCACTGCATTATTGTCCTAGGGCATGATGCTACAGAACAGACTTACCTGTAAAATTTCTTTATTCTTTATGATGATGTGTTTGTTGGGGGTAGGTGAGGATTGCTATAATTAAACACACTTGGATAAAATTTAGACTAGAACTATCTTATAATGAATTCAATAGTGTGGTGAAAGATATAACCATATAACAAATATATACTGGATTTTAAAAATGGACCCAAAATAATTTTAGTGAAGGAAATGAAGTTATAAACTGATGGCAATTTAGGAAAAGAAATTAAGAAATTACATGTATAAAACATACATATAATATCAGGATAGTATTTTAAACCATAAATAATGTAGGATAATATTATAAATTAATATATAGTGCTATATATTATGTAATATAATCATGTAACATTATATATATATATGTATATATAATATTCACATGAGCCACACAATAAGAAATCTTTAGATTCTTAGATCTCTTACTTAGATTTTACCTTATATCTCATTCACTTCTAGGAATTTTTCCTATTTATTATATACAAAACTTTGTTCAGAAACAGAGATTATTTCTGAAAATTAAATATTTCAGATATAAAAAACAGTTTTCATAAGGTTCTCATCTAGAAGTCACTGAGGTACTTACCTATTTTCACAATAGAAGACTCATATGAAATAGAGAAAACCCAGAATGCTATTGGAAAAACAGTGATAGTATTTAAAAAATCTATGGGATTGCATTCTCATCTAAGAAGAATGTATCACTATCAATGGAACTCTATTTCACACTTTGTTGCCCAAGAATGGTAGATTGTATAGAATCATTGAGTAAGTTTCAGATTAAAATATTTGAAAGACTTAATATGAGATTTAAAGTCAATACAATCTATGTGTCAGAGACTCCCTTCTGAGGAGAGCTCAGGTACATCTTGGGCCAATATAATGATTAAAATCATGTTACAGTAATGTTCAGTTTCTCTTCCTATTTACACTTTTTACTGATGTATACTCTGGTCACACACTCTCATCATCAGCACAAAGGATCTTTCCTGGTCACTTTGGAGATGCTGCTTTCTTGGACCACTTTAAAAAATCATAAGGGTTTTGTTTGTTTCATTTTATGACAAGCTGTAAGTTCTGAGCAGAACGTTTTCTTCTATTTTCTTTTTTTTTACTCTTCCTCTGGCTGACTGAGCCAAATTATATAAATTTCACGAGGTTAATCCCTCAAAAATTTCCATTTGATTATGATCTCCTTGAAAGCAGGGAATGGGTCGTGGTTTGGGGGAAAGAGTTGCCTTTCTTACTCTTTCTAGCACCTAGAACAGACTCTGGCACATAGTAGGGATGTAAAACATGATTTCACTGATTGACTCCAAAAAGGAAGCTGCGAGAGCCGACACAGCAGCAGCTCAGGTACTTGTGGCACACAGAATTGTTATAGGTGACTGGTTTGATGTAGAAAGAAAAGAAGTCAACTTATTGCATTATTACTCATAATAATATTATGTATATATATACACATATATATACACATAACATTATACTTACAGCATTTGTTTAAATGTCTTCCAGTGATAAGAATATATGACAAAGGAGAGAAAAATATGGGGAAAACAGCAAGTATTTAATGCAGAGGAAGGCTTCTTTATATGAAGAAGATGATGTGATTTCAAGTATTCCTCCAAGAAACTAGATACTTATCTAAGTCCAACAGGTACGAAGAGTGTTGGGCACAATGGACTGAATAACACAGTACTCTAAATGCTGATTTCCCCACCATCATAGAAACTATTATTTTAACTCACAGAACAGTCCTTGAAAACTAGCCATTAACAGAATTCATCCAAATATAATTAAATTCAAGTCTATTATTTGAACTAAATTCTAAAATATAGCAATAAGTGAATTGCCTGAGTATCAGAAGCTAGCATTTTGTGTAGCAACTTCAAGTGAAGCTACTACTATTTTTTTGCTTAATAAGGGAAAAATTATAGGAAAAATAAGAGTAAATGGAATATAAATCTAGAAAAGGTATTCAAGATCATCTAGTCTAGTTTACTTCCAAATTCAGAAATCATCCATAAATCAATTTATTCATTTATCAAAAGATTCATTTATTAATCACCTTCTTTTGCTAGGTACTGTGCTAAGTGTAGTGACTACCAAATAAACGTTTATATTCACAAAGCATTAAGGATAAAACATGGACATATATAAATATATGCTCAAAACATGGAAAATAACTTTGCAAGGTAATTTTTTGACATAAGTCACTAGCAGCTGGGAGTAATCAAGAAAGGCCTCATGTGGGGGGCAGATGGGTTTCTCAGTAGATTGAGAGTCAAGCCTATAGATGGGAGGTCCTGGATTCAAATTTGAATTCAGACAATTTCCTGCTGTAGGACCCTGAACAAGTCACTTACGCTCATCCTATACACATCCCCAATGCCTAGCTCTTAATGTTCTTCTACCTTGGAACAAATACTTATTACCTATTCTAAGGCAGAAAGTAAGAATTGTACATTTTTTTAAGTAAGGCTTCATATAAAAAGTGATGCTTGAGCTGAGATTAGAAAAAAACTCTATGTAATAGGATGCAGAAGTGAAGTTCTTCTTATCAATTACTTTGGGGAAAGGACAAGGCTGACCAACCTTCAGTTCTCTCCTGGTTTTGCTCCTAACTTTTTAAGGACTTGGCACTATCTCCCTTAGCCCTGAGCACCTTTTATGTGTTCTCTTTTGTTTTCTTTCCTTTCCTTTTCTTTTCCTTTCTTTTTTTCTTTCCCTTTCTTTTCTTTTTTCTCTTTTCTTCTTTTTCTTTTCTTCTCATTCCTTTTCTTTTTAGGTGTGCCACTCCCCACAACTTTTTTCTTTTGTAATTATTTTTTCTTTTTTTTTTTTTCCAGGAGTATGACACCACATAAGTCTTCTGATAAGTTCTCAGAACAATAGTCACTTGACCTAGACTCCCTAATTTCATGAATAAAGCCCAAGATTTCAATTCCATAGTAACTTAATCCCATAGCCAATTCATATTCAGTTTATAGACAAGCATAACCTTCATGTTCAAATCTGGTCTCAGACATTTACTAGCTTATAACCTGGGCAAATCATAACCATATTTGCTGCAGTTCCTCATTTGTAAAATGAGCTGGAAAAGGAATGGTAAACTTCTCCAGTATCCAGTATTAGAAATGGTTGGACATACGTGAAAATTATTGGATAACAACAACAAAATAACCAAGTATTTTTTCATAACTTTTTTTAATAGGTGTTTTTTTTTCAGATTATATATAGGGACAATTGTAATTATTCTTTTCTGACATTTTGGGATCCATGGTTTTCCCTTTGTAAAGATTAAAATTTAGGGGAGACTGAGGCAACTGAGGCAGGTAGAAATTAGTTTCTCTCTGCAAGGAGTATTATATTTTTAGAGGTTTATTAAAAGTTAAGGATTAAAGAAAATACAGGATAAGAAAAATGTGCCTAGACCAGAGAGGCCTAGACAAGATAATCTCACATCATGGAAGAGCTGCGTCTGCTCCAAAACGGAAGTCCAAGAGAGACATAAAAGCCTTTGCAATCAGTTTAAATCCCTTCTCGACCTCTGCCCACGTGAGAATACAAAGCATTCTGGGGAAGTGGAGCAAGGGCTTCTGGAGATTGAAGTCCAGAGTTTGAGTCAATTTTTACATTTGCCCATTTGATTGTTATTGGGGAGACAAGTTTCCCCAAAAAGGATCATGAAAACATAACCAACTTAAACATTACAGTAATTTGAGGATAAGAGAAAAAAAACCAATAATTGCTAAATGCATTGACAAAAAGCCAGTTAGGGGGAAGTCCCCTTTGGAATAAAAGTATACATACAAATAAATATTCAATCCACTACACCCAAAGTTCAATTTTTGTGCAACTGGCTGGTCTGGAGGCTTCTTCATGGTATCTTCTCTAACATTTCAGTTCTGGATTCAGAGAGGTAACTTCTTTTTTACCTAAAATTTTTCTCAAAAGGAATTAAACTTTGCAATTTAAATAATGATATTTTTTACATTCCCCCTTTAAGAGGGTGATTGAAAAATAAAGGATCACTTAGGGATGGATGGCTGAGGTATGAGGTATATGAATCAATTGGCAAGAGATATCAGAAAAATAAAAAAAGGAAAATACTGGATGAAAATATAGACTATCAAAGTCTTATGTGTAAAAATTCCAAGTAAAAAGAAAAATAAATCTATAACAGGTCCTTGAATCAAGGCCCAGTCAAAATGACTGAAGCAATGATGCATTTACCCAGTCAATAGCCAGGACTACAGAAAGGTACCACACTATGAAAGGCAGAAAAGGGGACCAGATTATGAGCCAAGGTTGAGATACTCATCTGTGAGTATCTTCAGAGTGTGGACACAAGGAAAGCCTATGTCTAGCATGTTAAACACAGTAACCTCCAGTCTTCACACTAGGTTCAAGACCTTTGTATTGGCCTAGAAGTGCATCAATCCATCCTGGATTAGCTTTTCTTTGGCTCTGTGCAATGGCTCTTGTGTGTATATCTTGTCCTGGAATCAGACAGAATCATTAAGCAAAGTCCCATAATTTTTTTAAATAATTAGTGGCATCATTTTTATAGTCACAAGCTTTTGGGGCATGCATTAGCAAATGTATCTTAAACTTGTAGTACTGAAAAATCAAAAAGTTTAAAAAAAATCTTAATACTGATGACATGTGCTTCAAATATAAAAAAGAGAGAAAAAAACTGAAAAAGTATATTGCACATGCAAGAAAAATATAATAATAAAAGAGCTTTAAAAAATTTAAAAATATAGATTATATTAATTGACACTCTGTGTCAGCTAAGAAAATATAGAATACAAGGCTTTCTCACCAAAAATGAGACCCATTTCCTCTTTGTATGGCCATGATCCACTGTATGAGCAAATGAATGTTGCAAGGTTTTTTTTTTATTTTTAAAGAACAGTAGTACAAATATGTGGTATCAATATCCCCAAAATTCTCAATAGCCCAATTAATTACAATAGCAAAGAAATACACTATCATATTTTACATAAGTTGTTGTATGACATTTAAAAGCCTATGAATTGGTGGATATTTGTCACAATTTTGTAGCAAATCTTTCAACCTTGGTATTTAAACATATTTTTTAAACAAAGTAAAACTCATCTTGGGTTAAGAATGTTTTTCTTAGCCTGTATTTTCTTTAATCCTTAATTTTTAATAAACCTCTAAAAATATAATACTTCTTGCAGAGAGAAACTAATTTCTACCTGCCTCAGTTGCCTCAGTCTTTCCTAAATTTTAATCTTTACAGTTGGCGACCACCTTCCTACTGCCGTTCTCCCCTCCCTAAGATGTCAGTTAATATGATATAGATTGTTAATGAGCTATCAAGAAATCCATATTTCCAAGTTCACAATGTTCTGAAATAAGACATATATAATTTATCCTGGAGGGAAAAAAACCATTAAGGAAATAAAGTAGAGTAATATGCTTCAATTTGCATTCAGATTACATCAGGTCCTTCTATGATAATAGGCAGCCTTTTTAGTCAGGAGTCCCTTGGAGTTGTCTTGGATTCTTGCATTGCTGATAATGTCTTTTTTTTAATCAATCAGTAAAGAATTGATTAAGTAACTTTGTTGAATCAGACATTGTATAATGTATCTCCTAATATGTGTCATTCAGAGCTCATGTGACATAATATATATCCTTTACATGTGCCCTAATCAGTTCACTGAACAGTGGGAACTTACCTCATAGAATTTAGATCTAAAAAAGATTTTAAAGGCCTTCATGTTCTTGGTTCTATTCACTTCACTTCGCATGTATTTATATAAATCTTCCAAGACTTTTTCTGAAACCATCTGTTCCTCATTTATTATAGTAGAACTCTTTAATTAAGTAATTTCTAAATGTTTTATATAATATTGGAATTAATTGTTCCTTAAATGTTTTAGGTTGTTTTTTTTTCCTTTAGGGAGCTCATTTTTTTAAGATTTGTTCAATTTCCTGTACTAAGCTAGAGTTATTTAAGTATTATATTTCCTCTTCTGTCAGGGTGGACAGTTTATATTTTTGTAAGTATTCACCAATTTCAGTTAGATTGTCCATGTTGCTGGCATATAGTTGGGCAAAATAATACCTAATAATTGTATTAATGTCATCTTCATTGGTGATATATTCATCCTTTTGATTTTTGATTCTAGTATTCTGATTTTATTTTTTTCAGTGAAATTAACCAATAGTCTATCAATTGTATTGATAGTTTTGTTTGGAAACTAAAATTTCTAGTCTTATTTATTAAATTGATATTTTACTTTAAGTTTTATTAACTCCACCATCTTTGTTCCAAACCCACCCCACCAACATGCTTTGCCTAAAACATTGTCAGTTCAATAACCATGACTAAAAAACAATGGTTACAGGTAGGCCTAGTTATCATGTTGGTTAGAAAAAAGACATCATAAAGGCAATGTGGGGAGTTTGTTGTGTTTAAAATATCTCTAGTTCTCCTTCCATGATAGTAGTTTTAATAATTGGTTTTTTTTGTTTTGTTTTGTTTTTAATTTCAGATCAAAACACTTGTGAAATTAGAGCTAAGTCCACCAAAAGAAAAGATACACTACTTTTAGGTTGCCTCTGCTTCTGGGAAGAGCAACTTTTGTATTCCCTTAACCAACACCACCCTATTTTTATCATGGCATTATGCTTAGCATTAATGATTTACAAAGTCTCCATCATTCTTCCACTACCTATTGATGTACTATCATGCAGTTACCATAAAGAATCATCCCAGCACAATAATATTTCCCATCTGTCATTAGCGCCAAATTCACATAATAACAGTAGTGCCTTGCTCCATTTCCTCCATACCTGCTTTTGCAGGTTTGCAATATGAAACATGAAAAAATTCCAAAGTTCAAACCAAAGACTAGAACCCAACACATCAATTATATTCAGTGACATCACCACTACAGAATAAATTATATTTTGTTATCCTACTTCCCAGAGCCACAGATGGACTCTTATATAGTGTTTACACTATTCTGATTCTTTTATTTCTCCCATCCCTCAATGAGGTCAAATGATGAATTTTCTATGTTGAAAGGTGAGGTCTTCAGGGCATTTGTTCTCCTTGCTAAGTACTAATACAAGTTCTGGGCCCCAATCATATGGTGTACATGATGCCCAGGGGAGGAGGAGGGGAATACCTACCCTCATTTAGTATTTTCCTTCCGTGAAACATACCAGTTATCACCTAGTAGGACCATAGGGGCTTGACCTTTCAGAATCCAGCTAGTGGAAACCATTATAAAAGACATCTTCTTCTTTATGACCCTTGCATCTATCTCCCAAATGTGGAAAAGTCAATATTTATCAGGTTAAGAAGGGTATCTACCATCCTTTTCAATGAAGGGTTGAAATTTTTCCAGCCATTCAAAGGAATCAAGGGAGTCCATGAAATTTGTTTTGCTCCCAAAAGAAGCAAATGTAGCACATATTGTTTTTACCATTAATTTTATATTCTATCACTGCTTGCTTATTATTTCACATTTCATGAAACATCTTGTTTCCTCAAAGACACAAACCATGTCCTAACCCATTTTGCACATTCCACTTTCTCTAGCCCTGTGATCTACTCATCATATGTACTAGGTAAACATTTTATATGTCAAGGGATTAATGGATTTATTAATATTGTTTAAAAGGAAGATAATGAACAAATCAGTTAAATTATCTGTGCTTCATATGGCAATGTGTAACTCATAGAGTTATAGTGAAAAGGAATAGCAGAAACTTTTCTTTCATGGATTTAGAATTATAAGGGATCTTAGAAGTTATTGTTTTTTTTCTTTGAGTAATATATGAAGAAATGGAGGCTTAGGAGGGTTATTGTTGAAAGACAGGATAAAACATACATCATTTGACTCTAAAACTAATGCTTTCCCTACTATACTATGGAGTAGTCTATAAGTGTATTCTTACAAATGTCATCTTCATCATCATCATCATCATGAAATAAGGTAAAGAATGCGATGCTCCAATATGCATTCAGACACCCATGGTGGTGGATAGCATTTTTTTCACAAGCCCTTTGGAATGTTCTTCATCCTTACACTGCTGATAAGTTAATTTATTCACAGTTAATCATTGTATATAATTGCTGTTACTATGTACACTATTCTCCTGGATCTTCTCACTTCATATAAGTCTTTCTAGGTTTTCTTTTTTTGTGATTGTTTTGTTAATCATTTCTTAAGTCACAAAAGTATTCCATTACAATCATGTATCATCACTTGTTCAGATTTTCCCCATTTGATGGGCTTCTCTTCCATCTCTAGTTCTTTGCACCACAGCAAGAACAGCTATAAATAGTTTTGTATAGATAGGCCCTTTTCCCCTATATTTGATCTCTTTGGAACACAGACCTATAAAAGGTATTGGTGGCTCGAAATATATGTATGATTTTAAGGAAACACTTCTCAAGTCCTAACTTCCTTATTAAATGTATTGGCGTTGGCTCACCATATTCTTTGAACTTGGTTATCTTAAATATTTATTTAAATGTCAACTTTCACTGTTCCATTAAATAGATTTCAACTTCTTCAGCCAAGATTATTCCAATAAAACCTAAATGGAAATCCATTTCTCTCATTGTTTTCTTATGTAACTTTCAATGAGTTTCATAAAGGAAAATTTTTGTAGAGTCCTGGAAAATTCCCTTCTCTAATCTAATCCACAAAGCAATATTTCCCAAGCTAATCATCATCAAAATTCAAGAGTCAGACAACACCAAAGCACTAACAGTTTTTCACCTTGGAAGACCCTTCACACTTTTCAAGATAGGATCTAATCTCCTCTTTTCTTTTAATTTATTGTGGACCTAATTTGTCGAATTGCTACAGACACACAGACACACACACACACACACTCACACACTTATGCATAATAAGCTAAATAGAAAGCCCTATATTTATCCAACCAGCTGTTAATAATCTGCATAGTATATATTCTTTGTCCACTGAGTTTTTGTTATGAATTTCATCCTGATGATATAATGACTGGGGCATCCAATCATCATGATATTACTTAAAATAGGATCTGGATGACTTTTATAATTTTTAGAGAGGATTGCTTTAATTAGGAATTATCGTGGATCTCTTCCTTTCTAGTAGTGAATGTCAACCTGTAAAAACACAAAACCACCAAAGCAGTTACAAAAAACACATCTTTAATCAGGACAAGGGAGGCCATATTCTTATGGCCAACACACAGAGTCATGCACTAAGACCACACCAAGCCAAGCACTGAGATTCTGAGGACAATGTCTCTGGGAAAATAAATCACAACTGGGAATTTTTCCATCACAATAAAAACCTTGGAGTCTTTAGGGAATATAACCAGAGAAATAACTGATTAGTTACATAGGGGCTTGAGAAAGAGATTTTAGCCTGAGTCTAGGGTATCTAGGAGAACCCCCCAAAATAACAGAAACCAAGAAACCAAAAAAGAGGCTCAAGACCCAAGCACCTCCATCACTCCTATTCAGGATGTTTAATGGATATTTTATGGGTAATTGTTCAGTCTTAGACAAGAATAAGTCTGATAGACAAGTTCCTATGAGACAAAGGTAAAATTTGAGGTTTCCTAAAACAAAGTTGTCATGGTGATCACCTATTTCATTAAATACTAAATTTAAATCAGGGAGTAAGTGCCATGCAATATATAATTCTTTATATAACAAAACCCTTAATAAGGGTAGGCAAAGGGGGTACTGATTAAAAGAAAAACACTGGTGCAGAGGGAAAGAGTAAAAGAAAAAAGGTCAGGATTAAAAAAGGAGATCAAAATGATGGATAATACCACAGATATCAATCATAACTCTGAATGTGAATGAGATGAATTTGCTTATAAAACCGAAGCAGATAGCAGAGTGCATTAAAAACCAAAATCCAGCCATATGTAATCTACAAGAAATACATATGAGGCAAGTATACACACAAAGGGTAAAGGTAAGAGGCTAGAGAAGAATTTATTGGGCATCATCTGAGAAAAAGAAGGCATGAGTCACAGTCATGATATATGACAAAGTCAAAGTAAAAATAGATCTGATTAAAAGAGATAAGGAAGGCAATTACATCCTGATAAAAAGCAGTGTAGACAATGGAAGAAAAATCAGTATTCGATATGTATGCAACAAATGGAATAGTATGCATATTTTTAAAGGAGAAATTATTGTAGCTTAAGAAGGAAATAGATAGTAAAACTATACTTGTGGGAGATCTCAATCTTCCTCTATCAGATATAGATAAAGCAAACCAAAAAATAAATGAGAAAGAAGTAAGAGATGTGAATGAAATGTGAGAAAAATTAGAGTTAATATATAGATAAAGTAAATAGGGATATATATCTGTGTGTGTATATATATGTGTATATATATATATATATATATACATGCCTTCTTTGAAGAAGTACTTAGTAGATTTACAAAAATTGACCATGTACTAGGGCATGAAAACATTGCCAACAAATGCAGAAAAGCAGAAATAATAAATAGAACTTTTTCAGATCATAATACAAGAAAATGGAGAGATATATCAAAAATTCCTTGGAAATTAAATAATCTGATTCTCCAAAACTGTTGGTTGAAGAGCAAATCATAGAAAAAATTACTGATTTTCATTAAATAGAATGACAGTGAGGAAACAACATCAAAACTTATGGTATACAGCAAAAGCAGTACTCTGAGGAAAATTTATGTCCCTGAGTACCCATATTAACAAAACAGAGAAAGAGGAGATTAATGAATTGGGCATGCAAAAAAAAAAAAACTACAAAAAGAACAAATTCTCAGATGAAGACCAAATAGGAAATCATAAAAATCAAAGAAAAATTTAATAAAATTGAAAGTAAAAGAATTATTGAACTAATAAATAAGACTAGGAGCTGGTATTTAGGGAGAAAACAAATAAAACAAATAAAAGTATTGGTTAATCTAATAAAGAATATGAAAGAATAGAACCAAGTTAATAGTATCATGAATGAAAAGGGTGATATTACCTCTAATGAAAAGGAAATTAAGGAAATTATTTTGCCCAATTAAATGGCAATAAATATGGCAATCTAGATGAAATGAATGAATATTTACAAAATATAAATTGCCTAGATTAAGGAAGAGGAAATAGAATACTTAAATAACCCCATATCAGAAAAATAAATTGAACAAGCCATCAAAATTAAAAAAAAAACTCCCTAAGAAATAATCACCAGGTCAAGAAGGATTCACAAATGAACTATATCAAATTTTTAAAGATGAGTTAACTGCAATATTCTACAAATTATTTGACAAACAGGCAAAGAAGGTGTCCTACCAAATTCTTTTTTATGGTACAAACATGGTGCTGATTTCTAAGCCAAGGGTGATTAAAAATTGAGAAAGGAAAACTATAGACCAATATCCTTAATGAACATAGATGCAAAAATATTAAATAAAATATGAGCTAAAAGGCTACAGCAAGTTATCACAAGGATTATTCACTATGACCAGGTAGGATTTATACCAAGAATGTATGATTGGTTTAATATTAGGAATACCATCTGCATAATTTACCATATCAACAACCAAACTAATATAAATCACATTATCATGTCAATAGCTGCAGAAAATGCCTTTAATGAAATGCAATACCCATTCCTATTGGAAACACTAGAAAATACAGAAACAAAAGAACCTTTCCTCAAAATAATAAACAGTACTTATTGAAAACTATCAGCGAGTATCATCTGCAATGGGGATAAGTTGGATGCCTTCTCAATAAGATCAGGAGTGAAGCAGGGATTCCCATTATCACCACTGCTATTTAATATTATACTAGAAATGCCAGCAATATCAATTAGAGAAGGAAAAGAAATTGAAGGAATCAGAGTAGGTAATAAGAAAACTAAACTATCACTCTTTGCATATGACATGATGGTATACCCAAAGAATAAAAAAAAAAAACTAAAAACCTAGCACAAATATTCAATAACTTTAGCAAAGTTGCAGGTTGCAAACTAAACCCACATAAATCATAAGCATTCCTATATGTTTCCAACAAAACCCAGCAGCAAGAGTTAGAGAGAGAAAATCCATTTAAAATTACTCTAGACAAGATAAAATATCTGGGAATCTACTTGCCAAGAAAAATTATATGAACATAACTACAAAACAGTCATCACACGAATAAAACTAGATCTAAATAATTAGAAAAATATAAATTGCTCATGGGTAGGATGAACTAATATTATAAAAATGACAATGCTACCTAAATTAATTTATTGATTCAGTGCTATACCTATCAAACTACCAAAACACTTTTTTATAGAATTAGAAAAAAATTATCACAATATTCATCTGGAAGAACAAAAGCTCAAGAATATCAAGGGAACTAATAAAAATCATGTTAACGAGGGATGCCTAGCATTATCATATCTCAAACTATACTATAAAACTGTGATTATCAACACTATATAGTATTGGCTTAGAGATAGAAGTGTGGATCAATGGAATAGGCTTGGGGTAAATGACAGTAGCAAGACAGTGTCTGACAAACCCAAAGATCTCAGCTTTGGGGACAAGAACCCAGAATTTGACAAAAACTGCTGGGAGAATTGGAAAACAATAGAGGAGAAAATAGGTTTAGATCCACATCTTATACCCTATACCAAGATTAACTCAGCATAGGTAAATGACTTAAATATAAAGAGGGAAATCTTAAACAAATAAGGTGAACAGAGAATACTATACCTGTCAGATCTATGGGAAGGGAAGGAATTTAAGACCAAGCAGCAGATAGAGAACACTACAAAATATAAAACAAATAATTTTGATCATATTAAATGAAAACATCTCTGTACAAACAAAACCAATGCAAACAAAATTAAAAGGGAAGCAACAAATTCTGCAAAAAATTTATAACAATAACCTCTTACAAAGGTCTCATTTCTCAAATTTATAAGGAGCTAAATCAATTGTACAAAAGAATCAATTCATTCCCCAGCTGACAAATGGCTAAGGGACATGATTAGGCAGTTTTCAGGAAAAAGAAATCAAACCTATCAATAAACACATGAAAAAATCTTCTTAATCTCTCATAATTAGAGAAACACAAATCAAAACAACATTGAGGTACCACCTCACACTTAGCATATTGGCCAATATGACAGTAAAGGAAAATAATATATGTTGGAAGGGTTGTGGCAAAAACAGGGCTCTAATGCATTGCTGGTGGAGTTGTGAATTAATACAGCCATTCTGGAAGGCAATATGGAATTATGCAAAAAGGGCTTTAAAAGAATATATACCCTTTGATCCAGTACTACCACTACTAGTTTTATACCCCAAAGAGATAATGAGGAAAAATACATGTGCAAAAATATTCATAGCTGTATTCTTTGTGGTGGTAAAAAAAAAAACTGGAAAATGAAGAGTTGTCCCTTGATTGGGGAATGGCTGAACAAATTGTGGTATTTGATGGTAATGGAATTCTATTGTGCAGTAAGCATTGACGATCTAGAGGATTTCTATATGGGAGAACCTCAATGAACTGAGGCAGAGTGAAATGAGCAGAACCAGGAGAACATTGTACACAGAAAGTAAAACACTGTGGAACAATTCCATGTAACAGACTTTGCTACTAGTAGAAATGCAAGAAGCTAGGATCCTCCTGAAGGACTTATGTGAAAGAATGCCATCCACATTGACAGAAAGAATTATAGGAGTAAAAATACAAAATCAAAACATATGGCGTCACTTATGTATATATGGGTATATAATTTGGGGTTTAGGCTTTAAAAAATTGCTCTATGGCAAAAAATGAATAATATGGAAATAATTATCAAATGATAATATTTGTACCACCCAGTATAATTACTTGTCAGCTCTGGGAGAGGGGATGAAAAAAGGGAGGAGAAAGAAAAAAAATCATGTAAACATGGAGAAATATTGAAAAATGAAAATTTTAAAGTCCTTAACTCTGATATATATATATGTATATATATATATATATATATATATATATATATAGTATATGATGAAAAGTTTGTTGAAAGAATAGAAGGCTAGGAAAAAAAAACATTTTCTACTTGCTTTTTAGACACATTGTTTTGAGAATTTACTGTTCAAGTATCAGTGTGTTGTGGGATTTCAAAGAAACATAAGATCTCATTCTAGTCTTCCAGAGCTTGCAATTTATCTGGAGAGAAAAGACCCACACAAAGAAAGTTAGATAACAATGCAGGGCTGTTTTGATAACAGCTAAATGAATGGTATAGAAAATAAACACTACAGAGATTTTGAAAAAGATATTTTTCTTCTTTACCACATGTATCTGACCATTATTTCTCTTTGTTTTATTTATCTCATAAGAACACTTCCTACCTATATGTGCAAAGCCCCTGAAAGGTTTGTTTTGACCTTTCCTCTTGATGGCACAAATTCTGTTAGCCTAAATGATCTTTTAAACAACAAGAAACCATTAGTCAATTCTGGGTTATATTCTGTGAACCCTCAGGCTCAATGACTTTACCTTCCTTTCCTTCTCAGTATGAAAAAGAATAAAGTTAAATGATGTATAGCTAATGTTGGGCATAAATTTCAGACAGCTTTCCAGCTATATGCAATCTGCCCATCATTGGAGTTTTGGTATGCTCACCCCACCTCACTCTCTTACTCTCACTTTCTGGCTTTATCTTTATGACTTTATGCTCCATTCTCAGACAAGTAAAACAAATGCCACAAAGGTCTACTCTCTTATCTATATATTCACAGATGGTTGATGCACATAATATTTGAGAAACCCACTACATTAATTGGTATAGACTACTGAGTCAATATTTAATCTTCCCCCTACAGGGTAACATAGGAAAGTTTCATCCTCCATATTATAAACATTTAGTTATGCATTTTAAAAATCAAATTATAAGGTTCATCCAAGTCCAGTTATACTTTTTATTCTTGAATTCATGAAACAACCAAAAATGATCTGAAGAGGATAATTCCTGATTCAAAACAAAACATAATAAATTATTCATAATATAATGTTCTAGAATGTGTTATTCCATCAGTTTATTAGTATATCTAGAACCTCCTTTAAACATAATGCTTTAAAAGCCATATTAAGATTTAGATCACTTTTTGATTTGCCAACTATTCAAAACAAAAGCTCACAGGTCCTCCATCTGTTGTTTGTCTTTAATCAAAGACAAAATAATTCAAGGAAAAACCATTAAAATGAAAATAATAACAGGATAAGGTACATTTCCCTATGTACAACAGGTCATATCACTCCACAAATTCCCATATCATCAGTGGGATAGGACAGAGGATACATATTAGCCAATTGTCTGATGGTTAAATCCCACCCAGAACATCCATCTCTGCCTCCAGAGCTATGAACTGCTAGCCTTCTTTCTCTGTTGTGCTGCCATTGCCTTCTCAGGGCTATTTTAATTCTTTTGTGACTCCAAATCACAGCCATACCAAGTCAGCATGTTAAAGACTTTTTAAATAAGAATAAGGATAATAGCACTGACATAACACCATCAGGTTTTCAAAGGACTTTCCAAATATTATCTCACTTTATCTTAATAACAACCATGGGAGAGAGGTAATGTTTGAGAAAACAGAGGAAAAAAGAAGTTAAGTGATTAACGCAAGAACACCTAGGTACCTGAGTTTGAATTGGAACTCAGTAATTCCTGACTCATGGTCCATAATTTTATACTCTACCACCTGGGTACCAAGTTTGTATTGTACTGAATTCCTATAACTAAAATAACTGTACTCATTCTTATATAAATAAATTATGCTTTCAATCAACAAATATTTATTTAGCACCTACTATGTTCCAGGATATTGGGCTAAATGCTGAACCAAAAAAACTTTAAGAACTCTTCATAGAGAAATACCAAAAAGTCCCACTATTCTCTGCCTGGTCAAATAAAATCCAGAATATTATATGATCTTGAAATCATTATATTTTAAGAAATGCCTTGACAAGCTGTGCCTCCAGAGAACAGGGAATGGAATGTAAAGATGTCTGGAAACCAACTCATATGAGAAGTTGTTGAAATAAATGAGGATATATCACTTGGAGATGAAAAGATTCATGACCAACATAATAACTGTCATGCCTGTGTTTGTATGTGTATATATATACATATAAGTATGTCTTTATGTATGTACATGTGTGTAACAGCCAAATCACCTTCCTTCTCTTCCCTGTCTATCTACTCAATGCTTTCTTTATTTATCACCTGAATGGAATTTTCTAGATTCTCTGTCATGGCAGTATTATTGGAATATTGCTAGTTGGTTTATAGATCCTTCTTTTATTGTGAACTCCCTTTATTCTAGTAAAGGATCTCTCACTCTTATTGTCCTTGGCTTAAATCTCTCTAATTATCCAAAGTCAGAAGAACAAATTAAATTCTTCATTAAACTGAAGAGATAGTTTTAAAAGACATGAGGTAAAAGTGGGAAGTGAACAAAGAAGTAAAATTACAGGTATCTCCTCTTTTCTCTTGATGGTACATTGAAAAGAGCACTGCCTCTGACATCAGGAACTGGGTTTAAATCCTACTCTAGTGCTTGCAATCTATTTTATATTACATCATTTATTCACTCTTGGACTTGGTTTCCTCATTTATAAAATGAGGGAGTTGGACTAGATGGCCTCTGAAGTCTTCTGTAGTTTTAGAAGTATGATAATATGATCTTTTCCTTTCTGAGCTTTTCCTATCCTCTCCTTTACATTCTTCACTCCACTCCTTTTCTCTTTCCTGATTCCATGATCTAGATCTGTGACAGAGCATGGGAATGAATTCAGTCAAAAATATTAAATGGAATATAATTATAGCATATCTATGCTAGGACTTTACCTATCAGGCATCAGTCCAAAAAAAACAACAGTCTTTTATCAATAACCTTAAATACTTTTAAAAAATTATACTCTACTATATTCACGTATTCATTCTGTCCTTTGGCCATACATCAAAACCTAATTACCTCCCATCTTCTATTTAAATCCATGATACTAAGAGAAATAATAGTATTCACAATGAAAAATTTAGCTGTGCTTAAGAGAATTGATTACAAACATATTTTCAGATAAAACAAAACAGGATCATCCTATGCTAAACTTCTAAACCCAAAGTATGATTAGGGAAATACAGTAGACCTTAAAGAAAAAATGTATCCCATTATGCTTCTTCAGAAAAGATATTTTTAACTTATTACCTAAATGTAGAACTTTTTGACAGCCAAGTATTCAATGTGTAAGGATCCTTTTATCACAAAATATTAAATGAGCTCATCATCTTCCTTACAAAAGCCTGTCCCTCTTTTAATACTCCCAATTCTTATGATAGTCCTACCATTTCCCCAGGCATCCAAGACCAAAACTTCAAAGTCATATTACATTTCTCTTATCCACTATATTAAATCACTAGACAAATTCTGCCAATTCTGCCTCTCATAGTTATTTAATCCATCTCCTTTTTACTCCAGTGCTAGCAAACTACTTTAAGTCCCCATTATCTTTCTTCTGAAATAATAAAACCCTTGAAGATGGTCTTCTTGCCTCTATGCTCTTCCTTCTCATATCTATTCTTCATAATATTGTCAAAGCAAACTTCCTAATGTATAATCCCATCTGCATCACTCACTAGTATCTAATTTTTAATTACTCCTCATTGTGAATTAAACAAAATATTAAATACATGAGTCATTCAATGTTTCTCACAATGCAGCTCTAATATACTTTTCAAGTCGTTCATCCTAATACTTGCCCTTAAATATTCATATGTAGTCAATGCAGACTATTTACTATTTCTGAGTTTTCTTTGTTCCTGTCTCATGTCCAAATCCACAGATTCCTGGAACAGGCTCTCATTTTCCTGTATCACATGTACCTATTGATGGACCCATTAAAGGTTCAGGAGTTATGTTCTTTATGATGCCTTTCCTGATCTTCATCTCCAGGTTTTTTCCTTAAATCTCTTAAATGTTTGTTTTCCTCTACCATGAATTTGTCAAATTGTAATCTATACTTGTTGGTGTATATCATCATTCTACTAAATTCCTTGAAGGCAGTGACTGTCATTTCTCCTCTATATTCCCATCACCCAAGGAGCACAAAATTAAATCTGAGGAGGAGACAGAATGACAGAGACAAAGAGATAAAGACAAAGGAAGAGATGGGGAGAAGAAGAGAGGAAGAGAGGAAGGAGTTTCTAAGTAGAGTCAGGATGACAGAAAAATGTTATATCTGTAATGAGGAGTGATGTGTATTCATGCCTGCCTCACTTTAGCTGTGTTACTCAGGAAGGACCCTCCTGTTTCTTGCATCTCTTTTTCATTATCTGTAAAATAATAAAAGTTAGAACTGTATGGCCTTGTTTATAAGGTACAAGAAGATATATGAGAAAAAGCTTTGCAAAACTCTGCATGCTACATGTGTCATTATAGCATTTGATTAAAAATTTTATTTCTTAACTAAGTGAACTTTTGCTGGAAGTAATTTTTTTAAACAAGAAACTTTAGCATTATATTTAGTGTATTGTTATCCTTTCGTCTTCCTAAAAATATGTTTTGGAAAGGTAATAGAAATTGAATGTCCCCTTTTTCATTTTTCATTCAAAGCTTTAACTAGGATATAGTCATACCAACTAGTTACACCTTTGTTAGGGTGTTTACTTGAGCCATTTTGATTATAAAAATACACCAAAGGCATGATCTGTTAGTTTATGATCTGATCATTCAAACCAATGGCTAGAGTGTGATAGAATTTAACCCATCCAAATCTGTCTCTCTTCCATGTCAATGAAGAATAATCTGATAATGACAGGGCAGACTCATTGGGAATCCATCGTGAATCAAGAAAAATTCAAATTCAAAAGTGTTTCATACACATTAGTGTGACATTATGCCATCTTCACTTAAGAACAATATATAATTTATTGATTTCATATCCTATAAATATATTTTTTCTGAAATAAACTAAAATTCTAATTTTTGACCATTTGAGTAAAGTTTTCTATATTGTATGCTAACAAAATATCAAATGTCAAATTATTATCATAATATTTTTCTTGACTCACTGAAGCAAGAGTTTATAACACTTATACATTATCTTGTCAGGAGCAGGAAGTAGATGACTAATCATTAGTAGGAAAAAGAGTTTATCTTCCTGCTGTTTTTTTTTTCCTTTGTGTGGTGACCTTTATTCCCTGATGTGTTTCATGTAGGCCACAGTGGCATGCTTGGTGAATTATTTCTGTACATTCACTTCAGGCCATAATGGAAGGAAAAGTGCTACTTTACTGAATGCTCTTGTCAAATGACCATTATAATAATGATGTGATCACTAATGATAAAGTTCAATAATACAAAGTAATAACAGAAGCCACCAATGTTATCCATCTTCTGGGGCTAGTGTAGTAATGACAGTAAAGGGGGAAAAAGCCAAGAAGAGACAGAAATGAAATATATGTTAGTAGCTATGGTATATTGGTGGGGTCCATCTGAATGACAGAATATTAAAGATGAAAGAGACATTTGAGATCCTTTCTTCATTTTAGATATACAAAAATGAGAGGGATAAAAATAGAATGGCTTACATAACACCATATGGCCAGTGGTATAATTCAAACTAGAATGTAGGTCTCCTGATTCTTAATTCAGTGTTCTTTCTAGTATACTATAGTACTTCCAACTATTATCATGGATAAATCAAAAATTCAACAAATTAAGAATTCTAATCTGAAATACCATGGTATAATGGAAAGATTATTATTTTACAGTTTAGGAATCTTGCTTCAACTCTTGTCTCTGCAAGTTCTACCTATTCAAACTTGGGCATTTCACTTAATGTTCAGTTTCTTCATCTATATACTAATTACATTATTCTGTTACACAATAAATGACAGATGAGTATACGAGCCTCAGTGCAGAGTACATGAAGAAAAGATTTAATACTCTAGGAATTATATTCACAAGCAGGGATGTTTCTAAGTCAGACCAGATGCTTCATTTCTTTTCATTCTTGTGCCTTGTTTCTGTGATTATTTCCAAATAATTATATAACTTGTTTATGCATATCTATTTGGGATGTTCTTGACAAAGATACTAGAGAGGTTTGCCATGTTCTTTTCCAGCTCATTTTACAAATGAGGATACCATGGCAAATAAGGTTAAGTGACCTGATCAGAGTCACACATTTAGGAAGTATCTGACATTGGATCTGAAATCACAAAGTTGAATCCTGGGACTCTGGGATCACCTACTTTCTCACAAGTAAATAGGGCAGTTATGAACAGAGAAAGAATTACTTGTTTTGCTTCTGCTTCAGTGCCTTGGAAAATAATCTTTCATTGGCCTGGAAAGATCAGAATTAAAATAGTAAATAGGGAACTGAAACAGCAATAATAAAAAAAAAGAATACTTAACTACTCTTGATGAATTCAAGTTAACAGACCAAATAAACTAAAAGTTCAAGTAGTAAAAAAGATTAGTAGTTATGATTGTTAAGGGACTTCCCTCTTTTTTTTTTTTAAATATATTTTATTTGATCATTTCCAAGCATTATTCGTTAAAGACATAGATCATTTTCTTTTCCTCCCCCCACCCCCCATAGCCGACGCGTAAGTCCACTGGGCATTGGATGTTTTCTTGATTTGAACCCATTGCTTTGTTGTTAGTATTTGCATTAGAGTGTTCATTTAAAGTCTATCCTCTGTCATGTCCCCTCAACCTCTGTATTCAGGCAGTTGCTTTTTCTCGGTGTTTCCACTCCCATAGTTTATCCTTTGCTTATGAATGGTGTTTTTTTTTTTCTCCTGGATCCCTGAAAGTTGTTCAGGGACATTACACCGCCCCTAATGTAGAAGTCCATTACGTTCGATTATACCACAGTGTATTAGTCTCTGTGTACAATGTTCTCCTGGTTCTGCTCCTCTCGCTCTGCATCACTTCCTGGAGGTTGTTCCAGTCTCCATGGAACTTCTCCACTTTATTATTCCTTTGAGCACAATAGTATTCCATCACCAACATATACCACAGTTTGTTCAGCCATTCCCCAATTGATGGGCATCCCCTCGTTTTCCAGTTTTGGGCCACCACAAAGAGCGCAGCTATGAATATTTTTGTACAAGTCTTTGTGTCCATTATCTCTTTGGGGTACAGACCCAGCAGTGCTATGGCTGGGTCAAAGGGTAGATATTCTTTTGTCGCCCTTTGGGCATAGTTCCAAATTGCCCTCCAGAATGGTTGGATCAGTTCACAGCTCCACCAGCAATGAATTAATGTTCCTACTTTGCCACATCCCCTCCAGCATTCATTACTTTCCTTTGCTGTTATGTTAGCCAATCTGCTAGGTGTGAGGTGATACCTCAGAGTTGTTTTGATTTGCATCTCTCTGATTATAAGAGATGTAGAACACTTCTTCATGTGCTTGTTAATAGTTTTGATTTCTTTATCTGAGAACTGCCTATCCATTTCCCTTGCCCATTTATCAATTGGAGAATGGCTTGATTTTTTGTACAATTGATTTAGCTCATTATAAATATGAGTAATTAAACCTTTGTCAGAGGTTTCTATGAAGATTTTTTCCCAATTTGTTGTTTTCCTTCTGATTTTAGTTATATTGGTTTTGTTTGTACAAAAGCTTTTTAGTTTGATGTAGTCAAAATTATTTATTTTACATTTTGTGATTCTTTCTATATCTTGCTTGGTTTTAAAGCCTTTCCCCTCCCAAAGGTCTGACATGTATACTATTCTGTGTTTACCCAATTTACTTATGGTTTCCTTCTTTATGTTTAAGTCACTCACCCATTTTGAATTTATCTTGGTGTAGGGTGTGAGGTGTTGATCTATTCCTAGTCTCTCCCACACTGTCTTCCAATTTTCCCAGCAGTTTTTATCGAATAGTGGATTTTTGTCCCAAAAGCTGGGATCTTTGGGTTTATCGTATACTGTCTTGCTGAGGTCGTTTTCCCCCAGTCTATTCCACTGATCTTCCTTTCTGTTTCTTAGCCAGTACCAAATTGTTTTGATGACTGCTGCTTTGTAATATAGTTTGAGGTCTGGGACTGCAAGGCCCCCATCATATGTGTTTTTTTTCATTATTTCCCTGGATATCCTTGATCTTTTGTTCTTCCAAATGAACTTTGTTATGGTTTTTTCTAAATCAGTGAAGAAGTATTTTGGTAGTTCAATGGGTATGGCACTAAATAGATAAATAAGTTTGGGTAGGATGGTCATTTTTATTATATTGGCTCGTCCTATCCATGAGCAGTTAATGTTTTTCCAATTGTTCAAGTCTAGTTTTAGTTGTGTGGCGAGTGTTTTGTAGTTGTGTTCATATAGTTCCTGTGTTTGTCTTGGGAGATAGATTCCTAGGTATTTTATTTTGTCTAAGGTGATTTTGAATGGGATTTCTCTTTCTAGTTCTTGCTGCTGAGCTGTGTTGGAGATATATAGAAAAGCTGATGATTTATGTGGGTTTATTTTGTATCCTGCAACTTTGCTAAAGTTGTTGATTATTTCAATTAGCTTTTTGGTTGAATCTCTAGGATTCTTTAAGTAGACCATCATGTCATCCGCAAAGAGTGATAACTTGGTCTCCTCCTTGCCTATTCTGATGCCTTCAATTTCTTTATCTTCTCTAATTGCTACTGCTAGTGTTTCTAGTACAATGTCAAATAGTAGAGGTGATAATGGGCATCCTTGTTTCACTCCTGATCTTATTGGGAATGCATCTAGTTTATCCCCATTGCAGATGATATTAGCTGTTGGTTTTAGATATATACTGTTTATTATTTTTAGGAATGACCCTTCTATTCCTATGCTTTCTAGTGTTTTTAATAGGAATGGGTGTTGTATTTTATCAAAGGCTTTTTCTGCATCTATTGAGATAATCATGTGGTTCTTGCTAGTTTGCTTGTTGATGTGGTCAATTATGTGGATGGTTTTCCTAATGTTGAACCAGCCCTGCATCCCTGGTATGAATCCTACTTGATCATGGTGAATGATCCTTCTGATCACTTGCTGGAGTCTTTTTGCTAGTATCCTATTTAAAATTTTTGCATCTATATTCATTAGGGAGATTGGTCTATAGTTTTCTTTCTCTGTTTTTGACCTGCCTGGTTTTGGAATCAGTACCATGTTTGTGTCGTAAAAGGAGTTTGGTAGAACTCCCTCTTTGCTTATTATGTCAAATAGTTTGTATAGTATTGGGGTTAACTGTTCTCTGAATGTTTGATAGAATTCACAGGTGAATCCATCAGGCCCTGGGGATTTTTTCTTAGGAAGTTCTTTGATGGCTTGATGGATTTCAATTTCTGATATGGGATTATTTAAGAATTCTATTTCCTCTTCTGTTAGTCTAGGCAGTTTGTATTTTTGTATATATTCATCCATTTCTCCTAAATTGGTGTATTTATTGCCATATAATTGGGCAAAGTAATTTCTAATGATTGCCTTAATTTCCTCCTCATTGGAGGTGCTGTCCCCCTTTTCATCTTTAATGCTGTGAATTTGCTTTTCTTCCTTCCTTTTTTTAATTAGATTGACCAGTACTTTGTCTATTTTGTTTGTTTTTTCAAAGTACCAGCTTCTTGTCTTATTTATTAAATCAATAGTTCTATCACTTTCGATTTTATTAATTTCTCCCTTAATTTTTAGGATTTCTAATTTGGTTTTCTGCTGGGGGTTTTTAATTTGATCGCTTTCGAGTTTTTTCAATTGCATTTCCAATTGATTGATCTCTGCTCTCCCTTGTTTGTTAATATGAGCTTTCAGGGATATGAATTTGCCTCTGATTACTGCTTTGGCTGCATCCCAAAAGGTTTGAAAGGATGTTTCGCCATTGTCATTTTCCTTGATGAAATTATTAATTGTTTCTATGATTTCTTCTTTAGCTAAACGGTTTTGGAGTATCATATTGTTTAATTTCCAATTGGTTTTAGATTTGGTTTTCCATGTACCATTACTAATCATTATTTTTATTGCCTTGTGATCTGAGAAGGCTGCATTCATTATTTCTGCTTTTTTGCATTTGTGTGCTATGTTTCTGTGACCTAATGTATGGTCAATTTTTGTGAATGTGCCATGTGGTGCTGAGAAGAAGGTGTATTCCTTTTTATCCCTATTTATTTTTCTCCATATGTCTATTAATTCTAATTTTTCTAAGATTTCATTCACTTCTTTTACCTCTTTCTTATTTATTTTTTGATTTGATTTATCTAAATTTGATAATGGTTGGTTTAAGTCTCCTACTAGTATGGTTTTATTGTCTATTTCTTCCTTCAATTCTCCTAGTTTCTCCATTAGAAATTTGGGTGCTATATTATTTGGTGCATACATGTTGATTAATGATATTTCCTCATTGTCTAGAGTCCCTTTTAACAAAATATAATTACCTTCCCTATCCCTTTTGATCAGGTCTATTTTTGCATTGGCTTTATCAGATATCATGATTACCACTCCTGCCTTCTTTCTATCAGTTGAGGCCCAGAAGGTCTTACTCCATCCTTTAATTCTGACCTTGTGGGTGTCAACCCGCCTCATGTGTGTTTCTTGAAGACAACATATGGTAGGGTTTTGGATTCTAATCCATTCAGCTATTCGTCTACGTTTTATGGGTGAGTTCATCCCATTCACGTTCAAAGTTATGATTGTCATTTGTGGACTCCCTGGCATTTTGATTGCCTTCCCTAATTCTAACCTTTTCTTCTTCGGCTCTACCTTTTAGTCCAGTGATTTACTTTGAATCAGTCCCCCTTGTCCCCTCCCTTGATGTTTCCCTTTTTAGTCCCTCCCTTTTTGTTCCCTCCCCCTCCCCCCTCTCTTTCCCTCCCTTTTTGTTCTCCCTCTCCCCCTCCCCCCCTTGGTTTTCCCTTCTCCTTACCCTTGTTGGGTAAGATAGAATTCAAGATCCCAATGGATCTGGATGTTTTTCCCTCTCAGAGTTGATTTCCCTGAGATTGAGGTTTAAGTAACCCCCCCCCTCTCTTCCTCTCCTTCTTATAGGAGTTTTCTTCCCCTCCCCTTCCCCTGTGAATCTTTGTGTGAGAACCATTATTCTATTTGGTCTTTCTTTACCCCCTATTTATACATTACATTTTCCCCACATATTAGTATACATAGGTTGATATAAATGTAGTCCTTATAGAAGAGAGTTTGAGTAAAAGAAGAAGATAACATTTTTCCCCTTTCCTTAATATTTACCTTTTCAGGTATTCCTTGCTCTTTGATTTTCGGTATCAAACTTTCCACAGAGCTCTGGTCTTTTCTTTGCAAAAAGTTGGAAGTCTTCTATTTTGTTGAATGCCCATACTTTCCCTTGGAAGTATATAGTCAGTTTTGCTGGGTAGCTGATTCTTGGTTGGAGACCCAGCTCTCTTGCCTTTCTGAAGATCATGTTCCATGCCTTACGATCATTCAGCGTAGAACTTGCAAGGTCTTGTGTGACCCTGATTGGCATTCCTTTATATCTAAATTGTCTTTTTCTGGCTTCCTGTAGGATTTTTTCTTTTGTTTGATAGCTTTGGAATTTGGCAATTACATTCCTGGGAGTTGTCTTTTGGGGGTTTAGTGTAGAAGGTGTTCTGTGAGCTCTGTCAGTGGCTGTATTGCCCCCTTGTTCTAGAATCTCTGGGCAATTTTCTTTGATTATATCTTGTATCACCATGTCCAGTTTGGTGTTTATTTCTGGCTTTTCTGGGAGTCCAATTATTCTTAAATTTTCTCTTCTCCCCCTGTTTTCCAGATCTATCACCTTGTCGGTGAGATATTTTATGTTCTCTTCTAATTTCTTGGTGTTTTGGCTTTGCTTTATTAGTTCTTGCTTTAAAGCCTGGTTTTCTTTTACAGTTTGGTCAAACTGGTTTTGTAGATGCGTGAATTTCTTTTGCATCATTTCCCACTTTTCCTCCCAGAGGGCTTCCATCTTTTTGGTCCTTTCTGATTCAAATTCTTCATGGGTTTGTGGAGAGTTTCTATTTCCTTTGGAAGATTTTGGAGAATTTTCTTGTATATCTTCTTCTATCTGCTCTGTATTTTGTATTTTGGCTCCATAGAATGTGTCCAGAGTCGCCCCTTTCTTCTTATTTTTCTTGGTATTTTGGGGCTTCTGTGCTTCTGTGGAGTTTGTCATCTCTGAACGTGGAGGATTGGCTTTTCTTGTCTTTGTCTGGTGATCAGAGGCTTTAGTCCTGGGCAGATGGTTCTATGACTTTCCCTGGGTTAAACTGAATATGCCTCACTGGAACTGGAATGGAAGGGTCGGACCACGAGGCCACACTCTCCCCCTGGCTCGATTTCCGGAAGTTGCCTTCAGAATCCCTGGCCGTGAGGTTGTTTCCTCGGCCTGCGGGGGGATGGGCTGCCGCTTCCCCAAGCTCCGAGAGCACAGACTTTCACTGAGACTTGGATAGCAGGATCCAGCCCGTGAGGCTGTCTTGCCCGCCCTGAGGGTTGCTGTTGTTTTGACCAGCTCTCTGCAGCGGAGGCCCCAGGCAGTAACTTTCACCCGGACCGAGTGGCTCTTTGCAGCGGAGGCCCCAGGCAATAACTTTCACCCGGACTGGGACTTGGGTAGAAGACCCTGAGGGTTGTTGTTCCTCAGACCCTGCTCTCTGAGCCCGGCGCGGCTGCGGCTTCCGGGAGCCTTGGACTCTGCGCTCCTACCCCTGAGGTCCGAGGGATCTCGGGTTCTGGCTTTTAAGGCGAGCCGTACCTTTTGAACCGGGTCCAGGTCCAGGAGGAGGGTTCCCAGGGTCTGTGCTGTTGATCGTTTTGAATTTTGGTGCCTTAGGAGCTTCTAGTTTGAGGTCGGTCGGGAAGGGTTTTCCGGAGATCTGAACTTCAGCTTTCTCTAAGCCGCCATCTTAACCGGAAGTCCCGGGACTTCCCTCTTTTAAAATATTTAGTAGAAAGAAGAGAAACCACAGGATTGGAAAATACAAATATTATCATGGTATCTACCTCCATTCCTCTCCCACCCAAATGGAAGAGAATGTAGTTTGCAAACTATAAATGGTAATGTTCTAAAATGCATGAAAATTACTAAAATGTCCAGCCTAAGAGCCAATAAAGCTTCAATAAGAATAGGTTACACAAAATCATTTTTATTCCTTTTTCTGATAGGCTTTCTATACTGGAAGATCAAAAGGATATTACAAATGAGAAAATCTTGACTTTTAACAGAAAAAAATGACAGTTTCATATGCTACTCTTGTCAATAAGATGAAAATTTTAATGGAAACTGAGATTATCCAGAAAGTATACCTTTCCAATGAAATTTTATAATTTAAAGATTATGACAACATTTTGCATACAAATGCCTCCTCAAAAAATAAACATTCTTATTTTTTCAAAGAAGGAAAGGAATTTCCACTTCTAGAAGCTAGGATGGTGGAATAAGGAATGCTCTGAGCTCATCAAATCCACCACCAGAAAATCAGAAAAAAAGAAAAAAGTCTCAAAACAAAGGATAGCAAGAAGGACCCATCTTCCCAACTAAGAAAGGAGAAAATTCTAGCAGACACCAAGGAAAACCATCATTGCAGACCAGCTCAGAACATCTAACACCTTCAGGTAATAGCAGCAGGGGAGAGGAATCCTACTAGACAAAATAGTTGTAAGTCCCCCACAACAAACTATCCAGGCCACCCTATTGAAGTATACATTGTAGGATTTAAAGAATTTCCCCCAAGCACCAGAGAATATGACACTGCAGGCTTAGAAGAGTGTTCTGTCTACCACAGGACCAGATACAGGCAATATATAGGCAAAGTAGAGATTTTGAAAACTAGAATAATGTGCAAAAGAAAACGGGAAATATCAAACCTTAGAAAGTTACTTTAGTGACAGGGAAGATCAAAATGGTAACAATAACAAAAATATAAACCTGTAAAACCTCAAAGGAAAGTATGAAAAGATGTTTGGCTCCAAAAGAATTACTAGGAAAAATTAAAAATTAGCTAAAAACTTAATAAGGGCAGGTAGGTGGCTCAGTAGATATAAATCAGGCCTGAAAAGGGGAGGATTTGGGTTCAAATCTGGCCTAAGATACTTCCTAGCTGTGTAACACTGGGCAAATAACTTAATTCTAGCTGCCAGTCTTCTTCCATGAAATAAGTTGTAACAATTTTATGACAGAATATAGGGGGTTTTGAATAAATGAAATTTAAGAGAATTGACAGAGCCAACAGCTTGGAAAAATCACTGAATAAAACAACTCCCCCAAAACTAAAATGGCCAAATGGAAAAGGAAACAAAGAATTCAATGAAGAAAACAATTCTGTAAGAAATTGAAATATCTAAATGGAAAAGGAGACTCAAAAGCTCAAGGAAGAAAATAATTTCCTAAAAATTAGAATTGGGTAAATGAAAGCTAATGACTCTAAGACATAAGGAAACATTAAAAATTTGGGGGAAATGAAAGAAAATATGAAATATTTCACTAGAGAAACAACTGACCTGAAAAATATATGTAAGAAAGATAATCTAAGAATCACTGGAATATCTGAAAGACACCAACTAAAAAGAAACCTAGATACCATATTATAAGAAATCAATGGAAACTGTCCTGGTATTCTCAAAAAAGAGGGGCAATTAGACATTGAGAGAATCTAACAACTATCACCTGAAAAAGAATTCATCCTCAAAAATTCCCCAAACTCCAGGTAAACATGGCTGCAATTTAGATGCAGGAATCTATCTCTCCTCATCATCTACCAATATAGACTATGTCAAAAGGCCAAAAAAAAATCATTTGAACAAAGGGACTTCACAGTAGAGAACAGCATTGAAGGTACATGGGATTTGGGCATATTCACACTATAAGGGGGTGAAATAGCTTCCATCAAAACTTGAGCTGATCTACCTTCCCCCACCCCACCTATGGAGCCAGTGAGCCAGACTCAGAATCAGCACAGGCTAGAATCAGTGAGTGACCAAGGGCACCTCTAGGTCTATGGCAGCTAAGACCACCAAAGACCTATTCCTGAGAGCATCTAGACTTGAGACCCCAATAGGCAGAAGAGCACAGACCTTGGGTGTGAAGATAGCTCAGAGAAGGGCTGCAAACAGTAGCTGTCGAGACTGGAAAGGTGGCCTCAGGCAAAAACTGTGCTCCTTAACTACATACACAGATAGCCTCCCCTCCTCACTCAGACTTCTGCATAGAAAGGGAAGCAAAAACTAGCATAGTGATTTCAAACAATGCCCAGGAAAAACAACTTCCCAACACCAAGAAGAACAAGAAGAAGGCTTTGACACTGGAAAATTTTTATGGAGGGAAAATCCAGACTACAGAAGAAATACCAGAAGAGAATAAAAAATAAGTGCATCCAAACCTTCTTAAAAATGGAAATTGGCCAAAAGCTCTTGAAGACTTTAAATTGGAGATTATGAAAAAGAAGGAAGAATATTGGTAAGAAAAGTAGGCAGTAGTTCAAAAAGAAAATAACAATTTAAAAGACAGGAACTCCCAATTGGAGACCAAAATTAAATAGCTGGAAGCCATGAAAATGAACATCAAAAGATTATAGCAGAAAACCAATCTTTAAAGACAAAAAGTTGGCAGTTGTAAGCCAATGATGTCTCAAAACAGCAAGAATTAATAAGGCAAACTCAAAAGACTAACAAAATAGAAGAAAACATAAAATATCTCATTGACAAGATGACAGATCAGGAAAATGGATCATGAAGAGACAATTTGAGAATCATTGGCCTATCTGAAAACCCAGAAATAAACAGAAATCTTGACATCATACTACAAGAAATTATCCAAGAAAACTACCCTGATGTTCTTTAACTAGAAGGCAAAATGACACTGAAAGAGTTCTTAGAACATCCTCTACACCATATGCTCAAAAGACAACCCCTCTCCCAGCCCAGGAATGTAATTGCCAAATTTAAGAGCTTCCAAGCTAAGGAAAAAAAATTACAGAAAGTCAGAAAGAGACAATACAGATATCAAGGAGCATGAATCAGCATCACACAAGATTTAGCAGCTTCCACACTAAAGGATTGCAAGGGTTGGAATATGATATTCAGAAAGGCAAGAGAATTGGGTCTTCATCAAAGGATCACCTACCCATCAAACCTGACTAGGTGAAAGTATGGGAATTCAACAAAATAGAAGATTTACAATTATTTGTAAAGAAAAGACCAGAACTAAGCATAAAGTTTGATATCCAAACACAAAGATCAAGAGAAACATGAAAAGGTAAATAAGAGAGAGGAAAGGGAGTACATTTTTTTTATTTAATTTTTTTCCTTTAAGGGTTTCAATAAGATCAAATTATTTATATTAATACATGGAAAATATTATTTGTAACTCTCAAAAATTATATTCACTATTATAGTACTTAGAAGAATCATTCACAGGTAAAGATTGGGATAATATGTAGTCTAGGATGACATACAAAAAAAAGAAAAAGGGAGGGGTGAATAGAAGGTGATACCAAGAGAAACTTGTAGGAATAAGATTGATAGGAAAATAAATATCAAACAAAGAGGAGCATGTGTGAATTTTAGATTTTACTCCACCCTGCTTGGTCATTAGAATTATAGCAACCAGGAATGTATACATTCCCACTTAAGGATTAAGTATGGGGGAGGAAGGCCTATGACCATGTGTGCTAGCAAGTGACAAATCAGAAAAAATTGACTGAATCCCTGGGCTGCCCAAAGCCAAGTTTAAGCCACCACTGGTACATGTAAGACACAGGAAGTGACATAAAGAACTGCCTTTATATTTCATGTCACTTCCTGTGAGAGGAACTTTGGCAGTGGAACTTGACTTGGAAGGTCTCCAGTGTGAGTCTTCAGACTGCTACCCTAAGACGTTCACTTGGTGAGTACAAATATTAATCCCCTTTCCTTGGCTTTCTAAAGGCACAAGACTCCAAGGAGGCCCCTGATCTTTGAGGAGGACTTATGCCTGGAAGTTGAGCTAGATTTAATCCTCAGCCCCACCTTTGGCTTGAGCTGTTGAAATCCTTCCTATTATCTACCCATTTTTCTCTCTTTCCTTCTTCCTTAATATCTTCTCTCTATTGTAAATAAACCACCATAAAATTCCAAGCTAAATTGAATATTTTATTGGAATTTAGAATTTAAGACTCTGGTGACCACTAAAAAAAAAATATATATATATATATATGTATATATATTCAGTCTCAACCCTAAAATTTATCCTTAACACATGTGGAGGGGAGGGGAAGAATACTATTATATCACAGAAAGGAGGAGAGTGCTAATAGGAAATACATAAACCTTACTCTCAGTGAAATCAATTCTGAAAGGGAAGAGCATCTAGATCCATTGAGGCATAGAATTCTATCTTAGCCTAGGGGAAAGGCAAGAAGGGAAAAACTAAGAGGGGAAGTGGGATGGGGAGTACCAAAAAGGAAGAAAAGGTGGGGGAGAACTTAATAGAGACTAAAAAAATGGGAACAAAAAGGGAGGGGCAGAAAGGGAAGTATAATAAGGGTTGGGATTTGGGGGACTGATTAAAAGCAAACCACTGGTTTAAAAAATATAGCAAAAGAAGAAAAGGCAAAATTAGGAGAGGATATAAAAATGTTGGGGAATACAGAGATGATTATCATAATTCTGAATGTGAATGTAATGAACTCATCCATAAACCAAAAGCAAATATAAGAGTAGATTAGAAACCCAAATCCTACCATATATTGTCTACAAGAAACACACATGGGGTACGTAGACACACACAGAATAAGGATCAAAGGCTGGAGCAAAATCTATTGTACCTCAACTGAGAAAAAGAAGGCAGGAGTTGTAATCATGATATCTGACAAACCCAAAGTAAAAATAGATCTAATTAAAAGAAATAGGGAAGGTAATTCTATCCTGATGAAAGGCAGTACAGACAATAAGGAAATACCAGTAATCAACATGCATGCACCAAATGGTATAGCAAATAATTTCTAAAGGAGAAACTAGTGAAGTTGAAGGAGGAAGGAGATATCAAAACTATTCTAGTAGGAAACCTGACCTTTCCTCTACCAAATCTAGATAAATCAAATAAAAAAATAAATAAGAAAAAAAGTAAGAGAAGTAAATGAAATCTTAGAAAAAATTAGATTTAGTAGACATGTGGGGAAAAATAAATAGGGATAAAAAGGAATATACCTTATTTTCTGCAGTATATGGTACATTCGCAAAGATTGAACATATATTAGGGCATAAAAACATAGCGAAAAGTACAAAAAAGTAGAAATAATGAATGAAACTTTTTAAATTTATAATGCAATAAAAATAAACATCAGTAAGGGTAGATGGAGAGCCAAATCAAAAATTATCTGGAAATTAAATTATAGAATCCTCCAAAACCAGTGAGTTAAAGAACAAATCATAGAAACAATTAATAATTTCATTGAAATAAAACGACAACAATAAGATATCCTGTCAAAATATATCAGATGTAGCCAAAGCAGTACTCAGGGAAAAATTTATATTCTTTGTTTATATTAAGGAGGGCAGAGGTCAATAAATTAGGCAAGCAAATCAAAAAAACTTAGATGGGAATAAACTAAAAATCCCCAGTTGAAAGCTAAATTAGAGATCCTAATTTTTTTCAGTGCAATACTATTTATTTATTTATTTTCCATTCCAATTAGTTTATTTCATCAATTTAGAACATTATTTCTTGGTTACAATAATCACATTATTTCCCTCCCTATCCACCCCCACCTTTCCCACAGTCAACACACAATTTCATTGGGTATAACCTGTGTTCTTGATCAGAACCTATTTCCATGTTGTTGTTTACACTAGGATGTTCATTTAGAGTCTACATCCCCAAACATATCCCTTCTATACATGTATTCAAGCAGTTGTTTTTCTTCAGGGTTTTTACTCCCATAGTGTCTCCTCTGGATGTGGATAGTGGTTTTTCTCATAGGTTCCTCTAAGTTCTTCAAGGTCATTACATTGCCACTAATGGAGAAGTCCATTAAATTCGATTGTACCACAGTGTATCAGTCTCTGTGTACAATGTTTTACTGGTTCTGCTCCTTTCGCTCTGCATCACTTCCTGGAGGTTGTTCCAGTCTCCATGGAATTCCTCCACTTTATTATTCCTTTGAGCACAATAGTATTCCATCACCAACATATACCACAATTTGTTCAGCCATTCCCCAATTGAAGGGTATCCCCTCATTTTCAAATTTTTTGCCATCACAAAGAGTGCATCTATGAATATTTTTGTACATGTCTTTTTCCTTATTATCTCTTTGGGGTACAAACCCAGCAGTGCTATGGCTGGATCAAAGGGCAGACAGTCATTTAGCACCCTTTGGGCATAGTTCCAAATTGCCCTCCAGAATGGTTGGATCAATTCACAACTCCACCAGTAATGGATTAACGTCCCAACTTTGCCATATCCCCTCCAGTATTCATTACTTTCCTTTGCTGTCATGTTAGCCAATCTGTTATGTGTGAGGTGATACCTCAGAGTTGTTTTGATTTGCATTTCTCTGACTATAAGAGATTTAGAACACTTTTTCATGTGTTTATTAATAGTTTTGATATCTTTAAAAGAAAATTGCCTGTCCATGTCCCTTGCCCATTTTTCATTTGGAGAATGGCTTGATTTTTGTATAGCTGGTTTAGTTCTTTATAAATTTGAGTAATTAGACCATTGTCAGAGGTTTTTGTAATGAAGATTGTTTCCCAATTTGTTGCTTCCCTTCTAATTTTAGATACATTAGTTTTGTTTGTATAAAACCTTTTTAATTTGATGTAATCAAAATTATTTATTTTACATTTTGTGACTTTTTTACCTCTTTCTTGGTTTTAAAGTCTTTACTTTCCCAAAGATTTGACAAGTATACTATTCTGTATTCACCTAATTTGTTTATAGTTTCCTTCTTTATATTCAGGTCATTCACCCATTCTGAGTTTATCTTGGTGTAGGGTGTGAGATGTTGATCCAATCCTAATCTCTCCCATACTGTAATCCAATTTTCTCAGCAGTTTTTTATCAAACAGTGTATTTTGGTTCCAAAAACTGGGATCTTTGGACTTACCACAGACTGTCTTGCTGAGGTCATTTATCCCAAGTCTATTCCACTGATGCTCCTTTCTGTCTCTTAACCAGTACCAAATTGTTTTGATAACCATTGCTTTATAGTATAGTTTGAGATCTGGGACTGCAAGTCCTCCTTCCTTTGCATTTTTTTCATGATTTCCCTGGATATCCTTGATCTTTTGTTCTTCCAAATGAACTATGTTATGTTTTTTTTTTCTAATTCAGTCAAAAAGTCTTTTGGAAGTTCATTGGGTATGGCACAAAATAAGTAAATTAATTTAGGTAGGATTGTCATTTTTATTATGATTTATTATGTTAGCTCATCCCAACCATGAGCAATCAATGTTTTTCCAGTTGTTTAGATCTAGCTTTAATTTTGTGGAGAGTGTTTTGTAGTTGTGTTCATATAGTCCCTGTGTTTGTCTCAGCAGATAGATTCCTAAGTATTTTAAATTGTCTAGGGTGATTTTAAATGGAATTTTGCTTTCTAATTCTTACTGCTGAAATGGGTTAGAGATGCATAGAAATGCTGATGACTTATGTGGGTTTATTTTGTATCCTGCAACTTTGCTAAAATTGTTGATTGTTTCAACTATATTTTTGGTTGATTCTCTAGGATTCTTTAAGTAGACCATCATATCATCCACAAAGAATGATAGTTTGGTCTCTTCATTGCCAATTTTAATACCTTCAATTTATTTTTCTTCTCTAATTGCTACTGCTAATGTTTCTAGTACAATTTTAAATAATAGAGGTGATGATGGGTATCCTTGTTTCACTCCTGATCTTATTGGGAAGGTTTCTAGTTTATCCCCATTGCAGATGATATTTGCTGATGGTTTTAGATATATATTCTTTATTATTTTTTAGGAAAGGCCCTTCTATTCCTATAATTTCTAGTGTTTTCAATAGGAATGTGTGTTGTATTTTATCAAAGGCTTTTTCTTCATCTATTCTAAGTTATGTGATTTTTGTCAGTTTGCTTGTTAATATGGTCAATTATGTGGATGGTTTTCCTAATATTGAACCATCCTTACATTCCTGGTATGAATCTTACCTGATCATAGTGATTAAACCTTGTGATACCTTGCTGGAGTCATTTTGATAGTTTCCTATTTAAGATTTTTGTTTCTATATTCATTAAAGAGATTGGTCTATAGTTTCTTTTTCTGTTTTTGACCTGCCTGGCTTTGGGATCAGTACCATGTTTGTGTCATGAAATGAATTTGGTAGAACTCCTTCTTGGCTTATTCTGTCAAATAGTTTGTATAATATTGGGATTAACTGTTCTTTGAATGTTTGATAGAATTCATTTGTGAATCCATCTGGATCTGGGGACTTTTTCTTAGGGAGTTCTTTGATGGCTTGCTCAATTTTTTTTTCTGATATGGGGTTGTTTAGGTAATTTATTTCTTTCTCTGTTAGTCTAGGTGTGGAGGGGGCTGGCCTGCAGCCCTCCCATGAAAGGAAAGAAAGAAGGTTGACCTTGAGGGAAGGACTGGAGCCAAGGAGATGGATAAGAAGGCAGACACACACACAATATTTATAATAATCAAACTCTACAGAATAAGCTCAGCTACTTAGCTTTCACTAGGACATGAACCAGTTAAGTAATTTTAAAGTAATATATGGGAGTAAGCAATGAACATGGAGATTAGCTGAAAGAAAAGCCACGATCCCTTACAGCCTGGGCTGCAAGTACAGATCAGTCCAGCTTGTGGAGAGGAGATCAAGAAAGAAATCACCAGTCCCTTAGACCTTGTACTCTAAGCACGGACCATTTGAGGATAGGAGATTAAGGAAGAAAGGTCTTTCAGAGAGAGATAGAGAGAGGAGGGGCAATTTAAAGTTGAGCTTGGCCAGAGGCCAAGCTCCAGGAAAGACAGAGACAGGTGAAGGGTGATAAGGTAAAAAGAGCTGGCTCTCTGTGGTCCCTCATATTTATTCCCATTGAGATGCAAATGTACACAATACATATTGATGAATACATAGTGGATTGCCATTGGTTAATTGTAGATTAGGACAAGGTATAGGTGTAGTTTGTCTCAGCCAGGTGAGCACAAAGAAACCTGATTTCGCACCTAAACCTGGTGGACGCTGGGATCAAGGGTCAAAGGCTTTACTTGTCATGCTCAGGACTGAGAATGAGCTCTCCTAAGACAATCTTTACATTTTAACTATTTCCCTTGATCATAGATAGGTGTGGACTGCTACACTAGGCAATTTATATTTTTGTAAGTATTTATTCAAATCACCTAGATTGACATATTTGTTGCCATATAATTGGGCATAATAGTTTTTAATGATTGCCTTAATTTCCTCTTCATTAGAGGTGAGGTCTCCCTTTTCATCTTGGATACTATCAATTTGGTTTTTTTCTTTCCTTTTTTCAATTAGACTGTCCAATACTTTGTCTATTTTTTTCAAAGTAACAGCTTCTAGTCTTATTTATTAAATCAATATTTCTTTGACTGTCAATTTTATTAATTTCTCCTTTGGGTTTTAGTATCTCTAATTTAGTCTTCATCTGAGGATTTTTAATTTGTTCACTTTCTAATTTTTATTTGAATTCCCAATTCAATGAAGTCTGCCCTCCCTAATTTGTTAATATATGAACTCAATGCTATAAATTTCCCCCTGAGTACTGCTTTGGCTGAATCCCATAGGTTTTGAAACAATGTCTCATCATTGTCATTTTCTTTAATGAAGTTATTGTTTCTACAATTTGTTTTTTAACTTACTGGTTTTGTAGAATTATATTTTATAATTTCCAATTAATTTTTGATTTACCTCTCCATGTACCCTTACTAATTAAATTATTTTCATTGCATTGTGATCTGAGATGGTTGCATTCATTATTTCTGCTCTTTTGCACTCATTTTCAATGCTTTTATGCCCTAATACATGGTCAATTTTTGTGAATGTACCATATGCTGTTGAAAGGAAAGTGCATTCCTTTTTTTCCCTATTTATTTTTCTCCATATGTCTACTAACTCTAATTTTTCCAAGATTTCATTCACTTCTTTTACCTCTTTCTTATTTATTTTTTTATTTGATTTATCTAAATTTGATAATGGTTGGTTTAAGTCTCCCACTAATATGGTTTTACTGTCTATTTCTTCCTTCAATTCTCCTAGTTTCTCCATTAGAAATTTAGATGCTATGCCATTTGGTGCATACATGTTGAGTACTGATATTTCCTCATTGTCTATACTGCCTTTTATCAGGATGTAATTACCTTCCCTATCTCTTTTAACTAGATTTATTTTTACTTTGGCTTTGTCAGATATCATGATTGTGACTCCTGCCTTCTTTTTATCAGTTGATTCCCTATAGATTTGGTTCCATCCTCTTATTTTCACCCTATGCGTATCTACTTTCCTCATGTCTGATTCTTGTAGACAGCATATGGTAGGGTTTTGGATTCTAATCCACTCTGCTATTCACTTGCATTTTATGGGTGAGTTTATTCCATTCACATTCAGAGTTATGATTACTAGCTGTGTATTTCTCAGCATTTTGATTTCTATTGCTGGTCCTTTTCTTCTTTCACTATTTCCTTCTACACCAATGTTTGTTTTTAATCAGTCCCCCTAGTTCCCACCCTTATCTTACTTCCCTTTCTAACCCACTCCCTTCTTATGTCACCCCTTATTTTCCCTGTAGTATTTCGAAAAGTACCCCACTCACCTTCTCCCTCTTTTGTACTTCTTCCCTCCCCACCAGTTCGTTTGTTACCCTCATCCTCCCCTATAGAGCAAGTCTATTCTCTGCCCCATGGATTCAATTGTTCTTTCTTCTTTGCGTCAGTTTTAAAGCACATAAGAGGTGAGTATTTCCTATCTCCAACCTCTTTTTCCTTCCAGTGTATTGATATTCTCACCCCCTCCTGCCATGAGTTTCTATGTGACATATACATTTACCCCCATTTGTTTCTTTTCCCATTTCTTTTAGTATTAACCTCTTTTTTAGCTCTAGTTGTATATATATATATATATATATATATATATATATATATATATACATATATACACATGTATATGTATTTATGCATGCATGTATCTATATATGTATACATGTCTTATCATTTCATCCTATACAGTTTGTCACTGTTCCAAGTGTAATTCTTCTAGCTGCCCAGGTGATAACAACAGTTTTTAAGAGTTATCAATGACCTCATTTCTTATAGGGATACATAACATTTTAACTTATTGAGTCTCTTAAAAAGGGGGTTTTTTGTTTGTTTATTTTATTTTGATTTTCTTTTTTCCCTCTTTTTTAATTACCTTTTGATGATTCTCTTGAGTTCTGAGCTTGGACATCAAATTTTTTGTTCATATCTGGTCTTTTCTTTACAAATTCTTGGAATTCTTCTATTTTGTTGAATGAACTTACTTCTGCCTGTAAGAATATAGTCAGTTTTGATGGATAGTTGATTCTTGGTTGTAGACCTAGTTTCCTTGCTTTCCAGAGTATCATATTCAATGTCTTTCAGTCTCTCAATGTGGATGCAGCCAGATCCTGTGTTTTCCTCACTATGGTTCCATGGTATTTAAATGACTTCTTCTTGGCAGCTTGTAATATCTTTTCTTTGGTCTGATAATTCTTGAATTTGGCTATAATGTTCCTGGGTGTTTTCAGTTGGGGATTAAGTACAGGAGGTGATCTGTGGATTCTTTCAATCTCCACTTTCCCCCTCTTCTTCTAGAATATCGGGGCAGTTTTCTTGAATGATTTCCTGTAGTATTATGTCCAGGCTTTTTCTTTTGTCACGATCTTCTGGTAGACCAATGATTCTTAGATTGTCTCTCCTCAAATGATTTTCTAAATCTTCTGTTTTGTGAATTAGATCCTTCATATTTTCCTCAATTTTTTTTCATTCTTTTGGTTTTGTTTTATATTGTCCTGCTGCCTTGTGAGGTCACTTAATTCTAATTGTTGTATTCTGGTTCTTAAAGACTGGATTTCATTCCTTGATTTTTGGTTATCCTTCTCCTTCTAGTCTGATTTTCTTTGGAGGTCATCTTTCATTCTCTTTACCTCGTCTTTCATCTCCTTTGCCTCATCTTTCATCTCCTTATCCTCATTTTCCAGCTGGTTGATTTTGGATTTCAAGACACTATTTTCTCATTTTAGTTCAAGTGCTTCTGTTTCCAGATGACTTATCTTAGTTTTTAAGTTCTTTTCCCAATTGTCTTTAGCCTTTCTTAATTGTGTTTGGAATTTCATTTTGAAATGTTCTTCCAAAGCCTTTATCCAATTCACTGGGATTTCTGATTCATCATTTGCTGATCCCTCCCCCTCTGTTCCATATTCTGAATAGAAGCTGTCTATTGTAATTTCTTTCTTCTGTTTCTTTTTTTTTTGCTCATATTTACCCCTTCTTTGCTCCCTGTATTTGTATGCACTCTTGCTTCTCTCATTTTTTTGTTTTGGGGGGCTTCTGTCAGTCTCCCCTCTTGGAGCTTTGACAGAAGATCTCCTGGTGCAGCCTGTGTGGGAAGGTTGTTGGAGTTTGAGCTTTCCTGTCCTCTGGAGGCTTTTGATTGGATTAAAGTCCAGCAGTCAATGAGGGAGGGGTGTTGGGGCCTGGGCTTCCCTGGGTTCTGAAGACTTTTGATAGGATTAAGTTCAGCTGGATTGGGCTGGGTGTGCTCTGAGGCCAAAACCTCCCAGATGGCTGGAGCAATATGGAGGATCTCCATAGTTCTGACCAACCGGCCATCTCTATGATACCTCTGCAGCTCCTTCCCTGCCATCTGTGTTCGACACTCTTAGCTTGGCACAGTCCTGCCTGCAAGGCACACACTTCAGACCAGCACCTTTACCTGCCCAGATGTTCTTGCTGTTGCTGCAGGCTTAGTGCTGTAGTTGGGGGGGAGGAGTTCTGGGGCCTTCCTTCTGCCTTCCCTTTAAACCCAAGTGTTCTCTGATTCCAGCTTTTGGCGGGGGCGTACCTTTTGAATTGAGTCCAGCAGGAGAGTTCCTTGGCTCTGTCTTGTTGTTAGGTTTGATTTTTAGTCCCCTAGGTGCATTCAGTTTGTGATCGGTAAGGAAGGGTATTCAGAGGTCTGAACTTCTACTCCTCCTAAGCCTCCATCTTGACTCTGCCTCTCAACTTTCCACTCTTTAAACAAATATTATTAAGATTAAAATACTATGATCTTAATATCTTCCTATGTTTCAGAAAATGTAAATATTTTTGTAGTGTCCTAAATACCCTTTACACAACTAGTCTTATAAGGATAGGATGATGGTATAGCAGGATGAACACTACACTTAGAATCCTAAAACCTGGTTTTGAACTTTCACTGTTAAAAGGGAAGGAGGAGAAACCCTGGGATGATTATATAATGGTTAGTCATAATATGCTGTTAAGCTACATTCCAACAGTATTCCCTTCCTATCTGGACAGAGATCCAATGGCTGCCATCTCAACTCTGTGTAAAATTTTACCTGTCACCACTTATCCACCTACATCTGCATACCTTTGGGAAAATAATTAAACTTCTTTGGTTTTCAGTTCACTGTTTATAAAGTGAAGGGTTTGGTCTAGTTAACCTCTACTATCTTTCCTACCTTTAAATTTATGATACTATAAATGCAAAGACAGACTCCCCCCACCTTTAATTCCAGGCAGAAACAACAATGGACTGGAATTGATCAGCAATAAAGTAGAATTAAGTATTCTTTACTCATTATTCAGTCTTAAGTTTTTATTTTTCAAATTCTTGCCAATTGCTTAGCTACTCAAATAATTGTATATCCTTTCTAAAAGTTTAAGAGGGGAAAATAATTGGAAATTTTTTTTATTCCAATTTCCTAATTTTACAGAGGAAGAAATTGAAATATAGGGATATTAAAAGAGGATCTATTAACAGATTTCCTAGTCATATATCTCAAGTTTTTTCATATTCTCAACATTTTCTAGCTGTGGATTTGTGGCTATTGTTTATGTCCATTAAAGAGATAGTATCTCCATACATTTTATGGTGGAGGGTCTGCCCTAGAAAAAATCTGTAAATGGTTACTGTAAGAAGATGATCCTTCTGCCAACGTTTTTCTCATAGACAATTATTTCCCCATATTTTATAACCAGTTAAAAATTAAACAAGATAAATTTCAAATGTTTCATCTAAGGTAAATATTTTATCCATGCCAGCAGAATGTTTTTCCTCTGAAATATAGGGATTAAGTACACCCTTCAAAGTGAAAAATTTCAAAGAGCTATGATATTATCTAAATTAGCATTTTTTCTTCTCAGTGTATTTTGATAGCAGTAGAATGCCTTCATGGTTGGTTTATGAATGCTCCTCTAATTTAGCTAGTTTTTAGACCCTTGAGTGCCATCAGTGTTTTACTGTTCAGTTAATATTTTATTTAATTACCTTCCTAAAAAATTCAAACATTTTAAAATAAATCACTATCTCTTCACCTCCTGCATAACCAATGCAAATATTTCAGATGTGAGGAACAATTTTCATCAAAATAAAACAAGCAAAACTTATTTTCTATTGATAAGAAAATTCAGAAAAATAGGAATTTCACATAAAACTTAAAGCAAGATCTGGAGAAGATTCATTTTCCCATGAATAATGTTCCTAAAAAAGAAGAAAGCATTGCAATGAATCAATCAATTAACATTCATTAAGTGCCTACTATGTACTAGACACTGTGTTAAATATTAGTGGGGTGTGGAAATGGTCATGATAGATTTTGCCCTCAAGGAACTAAAAGTAAAATGGGTGAGAGAACAAACAAATAAGTAAAAACAATCTATATACAGAATGAATGGGGAAAACTAACATAGTTAAGGTAAGAGAATTAAGATGCATTAAGAAAGACTTTTTATAAAAAATTGGATTTTCATTAGGACTTGAAGTCATGGAACTCAATTCAGAAAGTGAATGTTACTTCATATCAGACAAGTTTTTTTTTTTCCTTGATCAAGACCTGTTCTAGAAGTTTAAAAAAATTCTCCTAAACTGTTATATCTTACCAGAATCAAACCAAATTCAATTCTCAGAGCCTTGGGAAGTTCTCTTCCAGGCATATTATTGTTATTTTAACTAATATGCTGAAAATACCAGTTGGTTGCCACTTTTACATTAATCTTCATGTTTCTAAAGTAGTTTTCAGTTTATACCTTGGCTAAAGGAAATATCTATAAATAGACAAAATTTATATATGATTGGAAGGTGTGGAAAGGAAACAAGACTGACAGTTGATGGAGGAAGGAGCAACTGGGAGTGGCACTTCCTTCCTGTCATCATCTCTTCCTTCCTGGCATGGGGAGTGTGAGGAGGTTGTTCTTCACAGTCTCTGGAGAGTGGTGCCGATATTTTGTTCAGCCCAAAGATACTGGCCCAATCAGCTCTGAAAGTCAGAATTGTTCTTGTTGTTTTCTGTCTACTTCTAAGATTCTAAAATTGACAAAACTAGTGCAGAGGAAGGGAGAGGGAGAAACACTCCACCAGCCTGTGAGGCCTGGACTTAGCTTCAAAGCTGAGGAAGACTCCAAACTTATTTAGGGACATCCCTTGCCCCTCTTTCCTGATACCTCTAAAATCCAAACTGGTTATTAAACATTATCTTATTTGAATTCTCAGTCAGATAAGTGAACTATCTTTTCTGAGGCATAGAGGGAGCTGAACATCAGTTCAGTCATTCAATGACAAACAGTCCTTATTGTACCCCTGCTGCTTCCTCTGGGCAGGGTCATTTCTCTCCTTTGCTTCACCGAGCAATATTCCTCTCTCTACCCTCAACTCCTCCATGCCTTGTTACAAGCCTTTCCATTATCCCCTGGGTTTTTCATTTCCCCAGTCTTTTCCTAATAAATATAACAGATTTTTTTTCAAGGAAAACATATCTTTTATTGTGTACCTTTTGAAATGACTTCCCAATTTCTTATTTAACAGAAAACTTTAAGTATACTCAGCTTAACATATGTTATAAACCTGCCCTGCTGCCCACATTCCAACAATTTATCCAGGAGGCCATTTCATTTGACGTCCACCAAGGACATGCAGATGGATATGATACACAGATTGCCCCCCATCAGGACCTTCATTAATGACCATCCAGTATCCTTTCTTCAGTCCCAAGTCAGCTGTACATTTCTTCCCAACAATCATTGTGTCCAAGAAGATTTTCATCATCTATTCTGCTACAGTTATCTGGGTAATAGGTTTCTTAGATATCACCAGGAAATAAGTTGGGGCTTTTGGCAAACATCATGGTTATCCTCAAAAATTATTTTGACTGGGATTTCCTTGCGAATTATATTCCCGAAGATGGTGTCTCCACCAGGCTGGGCAGTCTATGCTTTGTTAATCTCATCTGCCATGGATACAATTCTCCCTCAGAGCCCAAGTCAACTCCTACCCTGGCGACAGCTAGGGTTTTTCATTTCCCCAGTCTTTTCCCATTAAATATAACAAAGGATATAGTATATATAGATGCATAGTACTCCATCTGAGTTTATTCCCCTACTGATACTAAAATGTCCTTACTACTTCTTTGAGGGTTAAAGAAATAATCCTAAAAGGGGCTACCATCCTAAAATTATAGTTCATGATCACTCACCAATATGCTTCCCTTTAGCAAAGGCATTTATTTGCTCAAATGGCATAGCAAACTATTAGTTAAAAAGTTTTCCCTGAAGAAATCTATTATACACTATTCCACAACTATAAACAAAATTTGTGGAGGAAAGAATACCTACAAACTTATAGTACAATGGCAGTGAAATCCATGTTAAAGAGCACAAATGGCATTCAAGGCAAGACAGGGTAGTCAAGGCAACTCATAGCTCCAGAACTAAGGAATCCAACATCCTTTCTTTCTCTGGAATATTCTCCTGAAGTTTGTTATAGGTCACAACACTGGTGATCTATGAGTCCCTCTAATGCTCAGTTGATTTAGCTCCTTGAATTTAAGATGGATGATTCAGTACTTAGTTAGATGAATTAGACCCTTCTTAAGCAGGTAGCTTAGTGGTTTAGCTGAAGCTCCACCATATCCAGGTGTTTCTAGGCTGCTAGTGAACTTAATCAGGCACACTACTTTGTTGTTGAGTTAGATTGGCTCAAGAAAGCATTTCTGTCTTTGAACACATCCTTAGGCTTTGCATCACTACTCAATGGGGCAATCCACTGAACTCCTTGTGCTTGTAATTAAAAAAAAATAACCCTTAACTTCCATATTAGAATCAACACTGTATGTGAGTTCCAAGGCAGGAGAGCCATAAAGGCTAGGCAAATAGGGTTTAAATGACTTGCCCAGAGTGACACAGCTAGGAAGTATTTGAGGCTAGACTTGAATCCAAGACCTCCCAACTCTAGGTCTAGCTCTCAGTCCACTGAATCATCTAGTTGCCCTCTCCATCACATACTTGTCTTTCATGCAGAAGCAAGTCTTTGCATCTTTTGCCTCTGACAAAACTGGATACTAAATGTGCTCTCTTTAATTAGAGTAACACCATATTCCTTTCAGTTAGGGTATTATTGTGCTTTTATAACAACATTCAGGAACCTTAGACTAAAATAGTCATTAAAGTTTATTTCATGCAGGCAGGAGGTAGGATAGACTTCTGTTAAATACTTGCTAATGGGAGATGGCTTTCTTCAGTGAGAGTTTCCACTTATATATGTGGCATAGCCCAATTATTCTGCCCAAACTCCTAGGAAGTCTTATGTGGATGAGTGGCTGGAGGCAAAGATTTGGAGACAGTTTATACCCTGGGGCAACTTCATTTTCTCACTGACATCATCCTCTTCAATTGAACTGTTCAAGCCTTAGTCCCCTTCTGTGGTATGAAATGTTTCCTTTGCATCTGAAAAGGCATTTCCCTTTATATTTGAATCTCTCTGAACCTTAGCATTTATTAACTTGATGAAGTCTAAACAAGGTACAGTTATGGGTTAATCAGCATCAATCAATCAACAAACACCAAGTATCTATTCTAGTACCATGAATTGTGCTAGGGATAGAAAACAATAAAACAAAGATGAAAAGACAAAAAATATTTTTTCTTAACAAAAATAAATTAAATAAGATATAAAGACATCCTAATGCAATCTGAGCATGTTAGAATATGAAGAACTATGCCAATCAATTAAAATATTGTTTTCAATTTTTTCTTAAAATGCATGCTTCTTCTGAAGAATATCATAAACATTGAACATGTTTGTAGACTCAAAGCAAAATAATGAGGAAATATGTGTATATATATATATATATATATATATATATATATACATATATATGGTAAATCGGAGAAAGGAGAATGAAAGGTTTGTACAGAGGTGTTTCATTGTCACAGGTCTTGGACATTGAAGTGTACCAAACTTCACAATTCTGACAAGGGCAGTTCTGCCTTTGCCCCTCTGCTGCATGAGCCTTTGATAAAAAAAAAGAATGATTCTAAACTAGAAAAAAAGACAGAGAAAGAAAACTATAGACTAATCTCTCTAATGAAAATTGAGGCAAATTTTTAAAAGAAAATTACAACATCATTTCACAAATGATCACATACTCTGACCAGGTAGATTTTATGTGAGGAATGCAAGAAAGGTTCAATATTAGGAAAATTATCAACATAATTGACCATATCAATAACATAACAATAGAAATCATAGGATTATTTCAACAGATGCGAAAAAACTTTTGCCAAAAAGCAGTGATTGTCTCAACACATCATGTTTGTTTGTGTAAGCCAAATGTTACATGTTCTTGCACGTTATTAGAGAAATTTTTCTGCCCACCAAACTTAAAATCAATCCACAGGAGCTATGAAATGATAGTTATGCTATGCTTAATAGAGTTATGCATAAGTAAGCATTGCTCCAATTTAATTTATTTCTATAAACATTTATCAAGTATCTACTATATGCTGATTAATATGCAAGAAAAAATGAAAGATGAAATAGATCATTCCTTCAATGAAATTTTAACCAAATAGGGCAGCTGGAGATGAGTAGATAAGCAGAAGCTAACTAATAGTTTTATGTAAGGCAAAAATATTTGGGGTAGAGTCATATTGAGAGGAAGAGTGGACCAAATATTGCCCCCTATGAGAGTGCTAAAGAGATAAAGGTATGTTCTTTGAGAGAGGCAGCATGGTGACAGGACTTGGGGGAGATGGCAAGGCTGGCTCAGGAATAGGTGGATGATTTGGAGGAATATGCTAGAGGAAGACTGGGAGGGTAGTTGCAGATATTTGGGTACCATGAATAAAAACCTTATCTTTCAGAGAGGAAGGAAGACATATTCTTCCCTCTCCAAAAAAACAAAAATCAACTCTATTAATGTCAAACTATGTGTGACTTTGGGGGTTCGACAGGGATAGAAAAGCTGACACAAATCAGAAAATGCTAAATGAGAAGACATCCCATAAATTGCCAAAATGTAAAAACTGAAGATCTGAAGGTCATTTTTAGCTGTAGCTAGAATTCCACAAACGGCTGCCAATGTATGTCCCATAACCTGGATTCGAAACTGTGCCATGGGTCTCATATAAAGTGGTTTTATCTATGAATTCTATGCGTCAGGCAGCTAGGTGGCCCAGAGGATAGAGTGCTTGGCTTAAAGTCAGGAAGTCTCATCTTCCTGAGTTCAAATGCAGCCTCAAAGACTTATTCGCTTTCTGACCCTAGGTCACTTACCTTTGTTTGCCACTTACTCTTGTTTGCCTCAGTTCCTCATCTTTAAAATGATTTTAACAAATCACTCTAGTATCTCTGTCAAGAAAACCCCAAATGGAGTCACTGAGAGTCAAAATCCTGAACAGTAAATTCTATATTGTTTCTCTGCATTCATACTAAATTTTTGCTTTTATTTTAAGCTCCTTGTTTTGTTATTCTTTCAAATTATTATGTACATATTATCTACTTACATGTTTTACTCTACTAGTGAGAGTGAGAATGGTGTATTTCAAACAACCAAGAATACCTCTGACATGAGGGAGCCACGTACAGCAGAGTAGACCACTGCTATTTAGACCACTTAGGAAACACTGAATGTAGACTTTGTATAGAAGGTGCTGACCTAAAATGGTAAAGTTTCTTCATCTGAGAGTTCCTCATAGCAGTGATATAGAACAGGTTTAGTTCCTTTCTGGTCAGTGGAAAGTATGCTTTTTGAAGAAAAGGATTGGGGTTGATTTGTTTGTTTGTTTTCAGATCCCCCCAGCCCACTTCAAAGTCTAGCCTATAAGTGAAACTTAATAAATTCTTGCTGATTTGCATTTTATAATATCAGCTATGTTCATCTTACCTCAAGTCAACTGGAAGTTTGTTGAAAGAATTATATAGTTCAACCCAAATTACGTACCCAAATACTGTGCTAAGGTCACCCCCTGGATACTCAAAATGTATTTTCTTGGGTTATAATTGATATTTTGATTATGGAATTATTTGGAAATGTATTTCTAGAATTACTTTAAAGTAAGCATTTAGAAGCAGGGCTTTTCTTCATCTTTAACCATATAGCTATCTCTTAAGGGAGAAATAAGCCATCAATGGCAGGTTGCCCTCAAAACTTTCAACAGCAGCCCATCAATCCTGGTGATGTGATGTCTAATATATTTCTTGATAAAAGCTACAGTGCAATCAATAGCTGAGTTTAGAGAAAATAAATGTCATTTTTGTAGACCTTTTAATTCATGAACTCAGTACTTACTAGCTGCGCAAGCCAGAGCTCTCCAGAGTTCAGGGATCGGTCAGCTTCAAAAACAGAAGGAATGATCAAAGAAGGAATAAAAATGCCAAAGGAAAGGAAGAAATGATCCTCAAAACTTAGGGAAATGATGCCTAACATGCAATAGTTTTATGGAAAAATATAAAAGAATCACCAGAGACAGGAACTAGGATGGGGAGGGGGGGCAAAGATTGGAGAATTGAGATCACAAATGTGTAGTCTACTTGGAACAGAAAATTAAATCTGCCCTATGCATAACCAGTTAAGTGATATAGTAGATAGAGTGCTAGACTTGGAGTCAGAAGGATATGATTTCAAATCCTGCCTCAGACACTGATAGTTGTTTGACCCTAAGATAGTCACTTAAGCTCTCTTGGCTTCACTGTCCTCATCTCTAATTTGTATATAATGACATGTATCTTATAGAGTCGCTATGAGGATTAAATGAGATGATGTATACAGGATGATTTGTAGACCTTGTAGATCTACACAAATATTAACTATTAGTAGTTATTAATTTCCTTACTGTAATATGTTAACTATTTGGGGTATACACATTCTCTTGTCTCCCTATCATGTTAGTTCTTCAATTAGTAGACTAACACATATTTATTTTCAACAAACACTTATTAAATGAATAAAGTATTATGCTGGGGGAGGTACATAAATCAAAGAAATAACTCTTGCCCTTATGGAGTTTCTGTAAGATGAGAAGATACAGCATATATATAATAAATAATCTAAGAGTGAATGAATGTTCCACTCAGATGAAACCTAATAGGAGTTAAGGATGATAAAGTATTGAAGGCAGAAATGAGAAGACAGTGTATAAGGAAAGACAAGTATGTGGAGTATACTTTAGGTGGAATAGTGTAGGAGAGCAAATTGAAGTAAAGCTAGAAAGGTCAATAAGGAGAGAACCCTGAAGGATCTGAAATGCAAATTGAAGATGTGTCTCTAAGAATTGGTAGCTATATCAGCCCCTATATAAGAAACTATGAACTAGTTTAGGGATAATCAATTTATTGGAATAATATAGAGGATTCTTTTGCAGATAGCAAGTTTCCCCCAAAGTTAAAAACATACTTAATTATTCTCAATTTCAACAGTAGCAAGTATGAAACAGTAAAGGTTAGGTAAATGTTAAATTATAATCCTGTTTGTCATAACAGCTAAGTGCCAAATGTAATTTTTTAGTTTTCTTTGCAAATATGTCTTTTATAAACTAGCATAAAAACAGACATCAAGCCACTCAATCCCACTGAATCATATTTAAAGAAGCTACTGCTTGAGTTGAGTCAACCTTTCAGAATAGCCTAAGTCAATTTTCTTATGTGTCCTTTAATGCCTAGAATCCCTATAAAATTCAGAAATTTCCAGACTGCTAAAGTAATATAATGAGGTGATGATTCATTTCCCTCAGTTAGAGATGTCAACTTTCCTATACTTCTCAAAGAAACTTATCATTTGCTTTTTTTTTTGCTCAAAACAAATGTTGAATTAAATAGCCAAGGAAAGGGAAAAAGTTATCTGAATCACTTGATTAGATTACTGCTAATTACTCACACTACATGAGTTTTCCAGGAAGAGGCTGGATATTTTTAATTAGGAGAAATGATAAGCATTGGTATAAAACCCGGAGAGTTGAGAGAGAAGGAATATATCTAATTATCGACTCAGTTATCCAGATGAGCAGGGCTTGTGGTTGATGCTAATTTGACTGCTAGTTTGTTGAAAATCAATATCTCTGCCATATGGTGAAGGCTGAAGATTAATTGCTATTTCTATTTTGTTAACAAAGTAGACATGTTTGAACTGTGACATCAAATTATGTTGGGACTCAGTTATTAGCTCAGTTAAAGACAACCTGTTTTGTGTGCATTAGTCTGCAACACATAACCTCTTTTGTAAATGCCTTCAAGGACAATTCCACATTTTCTGCCCAGTTAACTCAAAAGAAATATTATAATCAGAAAACACAGATTGGTCATATGATGAAAGCAAAGGATAACAGAAAGACAACTGTGCACTATTTACCTTAAGATGTCTAAAGAAACTGAAGGACACACATACACACACACACACACACACACACACACACACAAACATTTGATGAACTTCCTATGGCTTGTCATAGACAAGAATCACACATGATGGGGCAGGCCCAGATGGATTGTGGTCAGCATCACTCAATAGAGCATCCATATCAATCCATTTAAGTAGTTGAGTAATAGATGCCCACTAGGTAGAGCTGCAAGAAAGTTAGTGACGTAAAAATCCTTAAGACAAAAAGAAAAGTAGTATCCAAATTAAGAGTTTAAAAGGAAGAATCTAATAGTTGTTTTATACTTTACCTTAGTTCTAGATTTATTCCACAATCTACTAACCCACAGATTATCATTGCCTTAGATTTTTTTCTCTAATGGTATTTATCCTCACAATGTTTTTAGGTTGTACTTTTTAAAAATAAATTAGTAGTTATCAATTTTTTTTGTCATTGAATAACCATCACTAAACTAAGAACTATTATTCACATATAGAGGATATTTTGGGGAAATTCCAGTCCTGCGAATTCATCAACATGGTGAATCCCAGGTATATGTTATCTTCTTCATGTGCATGTTGGCAATTCATCTGTCACTCAAAGTCTGGGCTAGTTATGTAGGAAATTTGAAGGGTCAAACAATAGCCAGTTTTTGTTATATGTAGTGTATAACACATAGGTCTTCCTGACTATAAGACCAGCTTTCTATTTACTAGGCCATCCTGACACTTCTATAAGGAGGGATATAAAATTAATAAAAAATAACAATATGATAATACTGTTAATAGACAACAGCAATAATGTGAGCAGCTCTAAAAGATTCATCTACCTTTTCCTTATTCCTACTCCATATGAAACATGTATAGGGATAGTCAGTGATATCACTTCCAAGATATTGCCTTCTCTGAATCTTTTATAAATGAAAGGGGTGAACATATATATATACATATATATATATATATATATATATATAATTTGCATAGAGGTATTATCTTAGATTAATAGAAAATAAGGGGAATGAAGGGAGCATAGACAGCTAAAGAAGATGGTAGAGTCTGAAGCTTTCTTGCCCTCCTAAAACCCCTCACAAACTACCGAAAATAACTATAAAATCAATACTAAAAGCAGCAAAAATACATAGGAGTCTAGAATGAAGCTGAACAGCTAAAGGCTACTAGGAGGAAAGGTTTCTAAATTCCCTGACCTTCATCACAATTCCCTAGACCCTGGGGACAGGAAAAGAACAAACAGAGGGAATCCACAAGGTAGCCCCTGAGGGCAAGATTAGCAATCTTATCTTATTGACTGACCACAAGGACCCTCCATCCTTGAGGATACCACTAGAAACTGAATCCCTAGGAGGGGGACTCTGGGAGTTGTGTCCACTCCACCCTCAGCTCCAGAGCCCCAGATGGCACAAGGCTAGGGATGAAAGGAATACTCATCTCAGTGGGCACCAGGCCTTAAGAGAAGGAACTCAAGCCTCATTGCTAAAAAGTAAAGGATTTTGGAAGCACAAAAAAATTCAGACTAGACATCTGCTCAATCCATAGCCAAGGTGGTAGGATAGGAGCGTTGAGGAAGGAGTGTGAAACAATGGGTGTGTTTGCTGTGGGGCTGGGGTCCTGTCAGCTAAGGTCATTGCCAGGAGAGAGGAGTACCTGGTTGTTTCCAAGGAGTGAGGCAGACTGACTCTTCACAGTTGCAGAAGCAGAACTGCCAGCAGGCTCTGGTTGGAGTACCTGAGATCCATCACAGACTGGGCCTTGAGCAGAGAACTGGGAGCACATCTGACTTTGTACTATAAAAACCACAATAATTAAAAAGAATGAGGAAAAAATAAACATGCATACACAAAAATTGTGAAATCTTGAGAAAACCTACATGATCTGAGATGAAACAATAGCAACCCTGGGACTTTGGGGAGAAAAAAGCCAATAATTAAGTCTGCTGGCCTGGAAGAAAGAAAGAAAGAAAGAAAGAAAGAAAGAAAGAAAGAAAGAAAGAAAGAAAGAAAGAAAGAAAGAAAGAAAGAAAGAAAGAAAGAAAGAAAGAAAGAAAGAAAGAAAGAAAGGAAGGAAGGAAGGAAGGAAGGAAGGAAGGAAGGAAGGAAGGAAGGAAGGAAGGAAGGAAGGAAGGAAGGAAGGAAGAAAGAAAGAAAGAAAGAAAGAAAGAAAGAAAGAAAGAAAGAAAGAAAGAAAGAAAGAAAGAAAGAAAGAAAGAAAGGAAGGAAGGAAGGAAGGAAGGAAGGAAGGAAGGAAGGAAGGAAGGAAGGAAGGAAGGAAGGAAGAAGGATGGAAGGAAGGATGGAAGGAAGGAAGGAAGGAAGGAAGGAAGGAAGAGAAAAAGAAGAAAAAAAGAAACTCTATTATATGTGTGTGATGGGGTAGAAAGTCCTATGGTTAATGAAGCATTATCAGTATTGGACCTATATGCATCAAATGTTATAGCACCCACAATTTTAAAAGAAAAATTAAATGAGATACAAATGGAAGTAGATAACAAAATAGTAATAGTGGCAGATGTTGATTTTCCTTTCTCTGAAATAGATAAGTCTAACTCAAAAATAAATTTAAAAAGGAGAGGAGATAAACAGAACCTTATATAAATTAAATAAGATATGTATTTAGCTACTCCACACACACCTGTATGAGGTTAGTAACAGAACTAAGCTTGACCATACACATAATTCAAACCTAGTTTCAGGTGGAAAAAATTAGAAAAATAGAAATAAATAATCTGCAAAAATCTTCATATGAAGGCAATCCTGCATCCCTTAATGGTTGTGGCCCTAGAACAAAAGTTCCACCACATTGGGGAAAAAAAAAGAAAAACAACTTGTTTTGGAAAGAGTATTGTCCTGGCAACATATTTTCTCTGCTGCCTACTGACAATTCTAGCAAAATATAGACCTAGTAATATAGTTTAATTGAAAACTATATAGAATAAAGTGAATAAATTAAATGTTGATAAGTACATGGGGAAACAGGCTTAATATTAAATAGCTAGAGCAGAGGCAAATTTTCTTTTTCTTTAGAAAACAAAATGGAAATATACATTAAGAGTTGTAAAGCTGTTCATGCTCAGTAACCTAGAGATCCCATTACTAACATTAAGCCATAAGGACATTATTGAAAGGGTAAAAACCTGTCTAACTATGAAAATATTCATGGAAGTTTTGTTTATGACTAACTGGAAATTATGCAAATGTAATGAATGGGAGAAATGGTTAGATAGATTTTGATATTTCAATGTAATGGATATGGATAATGGATTATCGATTATGTAATGATGACAAATATTGGAAATGCGAAGAAAAAAAGGGAAATATATGAAGAGAAAAAAGAGAAGAAAAGAAAAGAAGGATAAATACCATGATTACCTTAAAAATGTCACAAAAGAAAAAATAGTTAAGTTAAACAAATCCAAAAGGAATTTAAAAGCAGAAGATACTTATATTAGCACAGATATACAATTTACAAATTTTAAATAAATTTTAAATAATGTTGAGTTTCTGGTTTTGTACATAAATGTTTTAGGAATTTATAGATTTCTTTTTGTTGTTAGAGGTTAATGAACATGTTATAAGAAAAAAATAAGGTATAATATACAAAACAAGAAAACTGAATATATATTTAGAGCAAGATGAACTAAATAAATATAATTCAGTTTTGATTTACTACTTGAATTCTGAAGCACACAATTAATGTTTTAAAATAAAGAATAGTTTCAGAAAATCTAATTGGTCTCGTGGTATGTGTTTTTTTGAATCGTCCTGGAAAATCACCACATGGATCTAGTCACAATTGGAAAAGACTTTAGATTAATCAAAAAGAATTTATTAATCACTCACCATGTGCCAGGCATTCTGCTAGAAATTGGGGTTACACAAATCATATTGAAATAGCACATTCCCTAAAATAATTTATTTATGTTTCTTGGAGTGAAATAACATCCATATATATATATATATATATATAAACAAATATATGCATGAAGCAAAAGGCAATTAGGAAGAGTATGCTAATAGTTAGAGAAATTTGGAAAGTCTTAGTATAAGAGGAGATAAACTTTGAGGCTAAACTCTGAAGAAAACTATGGCAGCTAGGTGGTACAATGAAAAGAGTGCCAGCCCTGGAGTCAGGAAGACTCATTTTCCAGAGTTCAAATCTAGTTTCAGACATTTACTAGCTGTGTGACCCTGGGAAATGCACTTAATCATGTTTGCCTCAGTTTTCTCATCTATAAAATAAACTGGAGAAGAAAATGATAAATCTCTCTTGTATCTTTGACAAGAAAACCCAAATAAGGTTATGAGAGTCAGATACAAATGAAATGACTGAACAACATAAAATAATAATAATAATAGCTAAGCACTTTATAAGCATTTTCTCACTTGATCTTCACAACCACCTTGGGAGAGAGGCGCTATTATTATGCCCATTTTAGAGAAGAGAAAACTGTAGCAAACTGAGGTTAAATTATTTTCCTGTGGCCACACAATTATGTTTCTGGGGTTGGATTCAAACTAAGTCTTCCATACTCTAGGACCAATGAGTGCTTCAGAGGCAGAAGAGAACTAGGAATAGATTCCAGGTTTGTGGAGAAGAGAAATGAAGTATCATTATTTGAGAAACAGAAAGGTCAGGTTTTGTCTGCAGAGAGGAATATATAATAAAGTAAAGAGATGTTTAATGAATTGGTGATTAATATAAATGAAACAATAAATAATATATTGAAGAGACCTGAATACTACTAACCTTCAATCCCCTCACTTTAGGGGAGGCAACAGTGGCCCAGAAAAGTAATGAATAATAAGTAGCAAAACATGGTATTTGAAGTCAGATCCTTAAACTCAAAATGCAGAATTCTTTCCATTGTTATGTACTGCCACACAATTTCTGTCACATTCCTGACCCTCCTAGTTTATACCTAAAGAAATTTAATAGGGGGAAATGACTCCTAGAAATAAATATCATGTGCTGAAAATGCTGTTTCCCATCCTCCCTTGGTTGCCCTATATCTTAAATTTGGAAGCCACAAATAGATTATGTACTGGGCATTTGAAAGTCCATGAGGAGAAATGTGGATCTGATGAACTCAAAAGCAAAGAAAGTTGGACCCCCAAAGTATCATGGGAGATATAACAGAACAGTGGCCTTTTGTTTTAAAATATTACAACTACACATCTTCTATTGACATTATATTAATTAACAAAAGGGAAAAATACATTTATTCTATACTATATTCAATCTGAACTGATTATAAATTACAGTTAATTGCAGGATTAATTTATTCAGAAATAAATTTAATATAAATATTGTAACCTAAAGAGAAAACATTATAAATAGATTATATTTGGAATGTGACTAAAGTCAGTCCATTTGTATTGAAATTTAATTGAAATTATCCTGAAAGTTTCATTATTAATAGTAATTCATGTTAGCAAAATCATTTTTAAAGTATAAAAAGGTTCTTACATTATCTAGCTTTATTTTCAAGACACTAGTAGCATTTAATCCAAACAAAAATAAATCCTGATTGAGAATTGAGAAAATCTTTAAAATATCCCAAGGGAACTTAGCTTTTTAAAGACTATTAGTGGTTTCAATCTTTGAAAATATTAAGTTATCAAATTTATTATAAATTCAGGAAAGAGGAATTATATTGTTTATTATTAGAAATAATTAACCAGTCTTTTTCTGAAAGGAAAATTATGTAAAGCTGCTTATATCACAATACATAAAATTCCTTCATTCTAAATTATTATGAGTCATTATGTCAGAAACTCTTTTAGACAGAAGGGGGATCCTGGGTGTTGGTTCTCATAAGATAGGGATATGAGAAAGTTTCAGCTAGATTCAAGTTGAACCTATGTTATTCTGGATAAGTCACTTAATTTAATGTCACATGAAACTCTCTGAGACTACAACTTGCAAGATATTACCAACATATTTGTGGAAAAGAATTTCTTATTTTCTTACCACTAAATTCATAGGTCCAAACCGAAAGAAAAAGAGATATCAATGATAAATCTACAAACTAAATTCTTACTGACACCTACAACAAAGACATTTGGTCTTCCATCATACTTCCATATATAAATATAAATATATGTATATATATATATATATATACATATATCACTATCTTCCAAGTTAATTACTTGTTTAATTACCCTAATACTCAGACTAAACTACTAGTATGAAATAGAAATATATGACATACAAACAGGATTGTTAAATGCATTAATCATGGCTGGACTCCTTTGTTATCTGATGTTTATATATTGCTTTAAGGTTTTTGAAGCACTTTTCATAGACTATGGCATTTGATCCACATGAAAACCTGGTGAAGTGAGTACCACAGGAATTACTCCATTTTGTAAGTTATAAAACTTACCCAAAAAATGCTCACAGTTACACAGCTAATGTTAGCTTTAGAATTTGAACTGAGTTTTATCTGATGTCTAATTCAGTTCACTATCTACTATTGCACTGCCTCTGGGGTTTTTATTGTACCCATTTTCCCATTTATCAAGGTTCTGAAAAAGAATGATTAGATATTGCCATTCAAAAATGGCTGTTTTTTCAACTACAAATTTAACTTTGAATATAATATACCAAAATATGATAAACACCATATTTGGGCCTAAAATGATTTGACATTTTCTGTTGTTTATCATATGATTGCAAAAATCTTTGATATGATCAAAAGCCAAAAGAGTCAACAAATAGAAAGAGAAAAGCAGAGTAAGAATAGACTTCCAGAACCTATAATGGGGTAAAGCAGAGTAAGGTAGCTACCATAGGAGAGTAAAAATCAAATGAAAGATCTTTATAACTAAAATTCTAGGTATTCTCTTCCATTTTATTCTTGTTATTATGAGACAGAGCCATGAGAAATATTGCAGCTGGACACAATCTTATTGTGAGATATCTGGGAAACTGGTATTTCATTGGTTCCACCAGTTTTCACTGATGATATAGGAATCTGAGAAATTGTATTCCTCTGTGTATGGAGGGTGGGGGGATTTACCACTACTATTCTATAATAATAAAATATCTGCTATGGAATTGAGTTTCTTGTTCTGTGAGTAAATAACTTATGCCATATGATTACCCCAATGTCTTGCCTTATCACTTACTTGTCAGAAGTTCCTTTGGTTCTTTGGTGTTCCTTATTGGTCACATGTTGCTGCAGGTTTACATCTAATATGTGCCTTTCTGTCCTCCTCTTGAGGGTGCTCATCTTTCAAAGCACTGGTATTTTAGGTCTCTGTGGCCATGCAACCTTGGTAAAATTTTGCATTGAAAAGAGATACTTTTGCTATTATGGAAAAGTTGAGAAAGCAGAAGAAGCACTTTTTAATTTCCTGAAAAAAATCTAGCCCACTCTTCTTTTCTACTCTGAGTCCCGATTCTTGTCCATTTGATTTGTCCAATACCTGCACAATGTTTAACAAGCTCTAGAATGTCTGCTCAGATGGATATTTAAATTGGAGGAAAAGACATTGTTCATCCATTTCATCTGTCTTGCATTGATTGACAGATCAGATTCCTTTGAGTAATTTCAAAAATATTCCAGGAGGCTATATAATAGCTTGGGGCCTTTTGCAATCAGCAGAATGGGATCTGCAAACAGAAGCAACTAAAGATCACACTGCCCACAAAGAACATCTCCCTAAATTGAATTCTTGGTTAGATTTCCCCCATTCATTCATTCATTTTTTAAAATACTGAAAAAAACAAAAAAGTATACATGGTAATCAAGGTTATATTTATTATCGGAAAAACTCTAGTAAACAATATCATTATGTTGACTATACTATTAAATTATGTTAAATCATATTGTAATTCCTAAGGTAAGATGAAAGACTACCAGGTCTTATTTTGTGTCCTACTGCTCTAATCTTAAGACACTCAGGAACAACCATCTGACCTACGGATAGACCCTTTGATCTATGGGCTTTGCCATCTGTCCTGCTGATGTACCCTTATGAGTTCTAACACTTTTCATCCAACCTGCAGATTAATCCTCCTATATGTTTTGTCTCCCTCAATAAGACAAGTTCCTTGAGAACAAGGACTACCTAACTTTTTTCTATTTTTATCCACAGCACATAGTGTCTAATAAATACCTTTTATATATTTATTCAATCATATTGTCTTCTGATCTCTCCCTCCCTTACCATCCCAATATTTTCATAAACAAACCTGGTTAAATTAATATCAAGAGAACAATCAAAGAGTAAAAGGACAGAATGCAAAATATACAGTGTAAGGATATATGGATGGTGAGGTGGAATAACAGGTAATTTGCCCCAGTATTGAAACTGTATATATATCAAGTTCAGGTCAGACTAAGGTCTGGCATTCAAGGATATCTGTGTCTAACCCAGTTTTGTTTTGTTTTGTTTAATTTTTAGCTTTATCTCACTTTGTTCTTTATGCTATTTTCTGGCTAAACTAGATAATTCATTATCCCCTATCCCTGTTATTCACTACCTCATTGTCTTAGCTAATGGTGCTCCCTGTGTCTAGGATGCCATGTCCTAACTCTGCCAAAAGAGTTAAAGCAGCTGCATGTAGGTTGTTCCCATTCCTGCTGAGCCAAAGTGATCAGTTATACCATGAGAGGATTCAAATGAGCAATGCAATCAAAGATTCTGAGAGCACTGGAGGCATACAGCTTGACCAACACATCCCAAAGCATGTCTCCAGCTGCCCAAATAACATTCATGAATGATTGAACAATTCTCTTCCTCAACTGATATGCAAGGGGATAGCCTATCTTCCTATCCCTTAGGCATAGAAGCAGCATAGGGACTATATGAGTCCCCTAAGCCTGGGGAAGGAAGAATGAGGAATGGGGAGAAAGACCAGATTCCACTTGGGAGAGATATGAAGAAAAATAAGATGGTTAAGGGTTGTTATGGCGGGATTTTAAAAGGGGAAGGAGATGGGAGGAAACATATAAATATTTTAAATTTATAGATGGGAGAGGGAGAGGAAGGAAGGCAACATGAGAGAAGGAAGAATTAATCTAATTCCCAAACCTAAATTCCCATATTAATATCCTAATGGCTAACTTATCCTGGCTAAATAAGTTAAGTTCCCCCAAACAGAACCTCACAGACTCACAAAAAGAGTCCAGTAAATGAGTCAGGATCCCAGAGGAAATGTCCAAAGTAGGTATAGCTGAGAAGTGGTTCTTCTTTTGTCTTCTGTCCAGCTGCCAGGTGCCAGTAAAAACAGATTTTTTTTTTTCTCCACAAAAGCTGGTATCTTACAAAGGGCCAGAAACCTTGTAGAAAGATGGAAAATCTCCCCATCTCCAAAAGTTTCCTCCAGGAGACATTTTTGTTTTGTTTTGTTTTGTTTTCAGTTGGGACCTTAGAATCTTGACTCAGGATCCCATGTGATTCTGTCCCATGTCCCTGTCAATCAAATGTAGTTCATTTTGCAAAATCCTTTTGCAATCTTCCTTTGCTTACTATATTGCCCCTTTGCATAAAGCATAAATTGTGTTGAAAACACTATTTTGGCATTTATGCATAACCTAAATTTCTTACCAATTACCTAAACTAAGATATTTACCCAAAATAACAAACAACCTACACTCAACTATCTTAATCCAACTACTACTAATCTATTCTAGGGAATTTAACAAGGAGAAAGGAAAAGGAATTAAATACTGAACAAGTACAAACGTCAAACAGAAACAAAAGCAAAACAAGCAAATAACACAAACAAAAGATGAACATAACTCCCATGCAAACATCAAACTCAAAATACTCTTATCAGCTAATACAGAGCATTGTACTACTATTGCAGTACATTAACATCTAACTTAGAGAAAAATTTTTTGAAAATTAAAATAAACACAACATTGCACAGGTTATACACTAAAAATCAAACCAAATATTAAAGTCAATTATGCAAATACATGTAACAATAGATATAAGTGAACTATGTACATGTATATACATATATGAAATATATGAAATATATACACATATACTATACATATGCACATATATATACTTTTATACACTTCATATTACAAATATATTGCATATATACATATACTATAATACAATTAATTTACAATTCAATTTTATACCCTATTTACATATATTTACATATTTATTTATAATTTTGTTTGATATGTGATGTTTTATGTTATTTGTGTTATGTAATATATGATGTTAGGGGTGTATGGGGTGCTCAGGGAGGAGTAATACTTTTGGTATGGAGGGATTGTTGTGCCCTCCTAGGGCAGCTCTCCAGCCTTTAACCCTCACTTGACACCCAGCTCTCTCTTGTGGCTCCTAGTAGCTGCTAGCATGCGGCAGCAGCCACACCGCGGACAAGGGCTTCGACAGGCCAGCTAAACCTTGTGAGGGTAGCCATCGGGTCATAGAACCCTGGTGAACTAGGGCTTTGCTCACCCAGCATGTGAAGACTGTTTCAGCGGAACAGGCGGAAGAAACCAACAAGAAGGTTCAAGGGCTAAGATGGCGATACAGCAAGGCACTGTGTAGTGCTTAGAGCATGTTGGAGCACAAAGGACAACATGGCCATCCAATGCAGCTGAGGAAGTCTCCAGGTGTAACGACTTTTTATGCTAATGGACCCAGGCTTCCAATGCCGAGAGAGTGGGACTGTCTCTGTGCACTGACTTTTCCACTTAAATCTTCATGCACAGGTGTCTTTGTGCACAAAAACACACAAAAACAATCGTCATCCTTGGTTACCGAGAGACTACAATAATATATGATGTAGTGCAATTCAATATCTAATTTTCTTATTTTATCTTCTTAATCCTAACTAACTCCCTATCTTCAAAATTCTTCTAACTCAATTTCTATACTTAATATAAACCTAAGTATCTAACTACATTTTGCTAGTAACTAACTTATCTATAGCTAATTATGACAATGTTAGTACCCTAACTACATTGTTTCACTCATTTAAGTAGTGATTCAATGTAACCTAACCATGTTTATAATTTGTGTTTATGTCTTGTTATGTTGTTACTTTTGCTATATTATGTTGTTTTGCTAGGGAAATGTCAGTGTTACTGTTGTGTTACTGTTGCATGCAACATATACTTCTACTTCGGATCAGATTCAGAATGAAAGTAATGACATCTGTTCTTTGGCACATGGTAACAAGCTTTTCTTAATTTAATTTGGTTGTTTTACATTATTATGATTAAAGACTAAATGATTTATTAAAATTAGCCAGAGCTAAGTGAAAGGAGTTTCCTGTGGGATGAGAACTTAGTCAATGAGGAGTATCTTGAATCCAAGTTCTGAGTAGACTCTAGGATGACGTGACAGGACTCATCAACTGTAAAAGATGTTTTAAATTTAATTTTGGTACCTTTCCTCATGCCCTATCATACTTCTCTGAACACAGAAGGTGCCTAATATTTGTTGAAGTTCAAATTGTTAAACTCAGCTAAATACCACCTCCTTCTTCTTTTCTTACATGTATCTTTCTTAGATCACTTAAACCATCGCATACTAAAGACAGCACTGTGCTAGATCAGTCACTATAAATTGCCTATCTTATGAATACTTCTGAAAACAAAAGCCTAATTAGATGCCCTGGTAAACCATGTGTCTCATTTCTGTCCTCCAATAACAAAACTAAAATAATTTCACAGAGTAATTTACATTATAAAAAAGAACTCTCAAAAAATTAAGGATCATGTAACCTATTTTAAAACACTTCTTAAGGAAGCAAATGTCTTTATATTCAAACTTCCACACTATTAAACAAGCTTTTTAGATGTTTTTTTTTTCTATTCTTCAAGTTACTTGAATCATCAATTCATGTTTATGACAGAGGGTCTGCTTCTGAGAACCTATAACAATGATTTCAATTGAGAACAAAACTTGCAAAACTATGCTAAGAAGAAATGCATCTGAGATTGTATCCTCAAAGCATTATCTTCAGTTTTCAATAAAATTATATTAATGCATTTGGATAAATAAACCTGAATTACCATCATATCCACTAAAAGTTTCCCATTACAAATATCTTCTTTGCTATGTATGGATTGTTTACTCATACCAAATCAAAACTGTTTGATAAATATCTTATTTTATTGTGTTCTGTACTTATATACATTTTACAAATGATAAGGTTAATAAATATTTTCCAGAATTTTCTTTGAATTCATGGGGATTAGGGAGATATCATTCATCTTGGATAAGCAGCCCTGAAGTTTTCCAAAATGTAAATTTTATTAGACATCTCTTGCACTTATTTGTATTAATTGAAATTTTGTTTCCTCCTTACTTAACTTAAGTAAAAGATTGATATTGATACTGTCAATTTGGGGGGGGGGTGTATTTTCTGGAAACAGCCTGGTTTTTATTGTCTCTGTGTGTTAATCACAAAAATTTTGAAGCTGGGTCAGAGCGGATATGAGATGGATAGTAGAATTCCTCTCCCCACCAACACTCATGAATTTTCCTGCATTGTTTCTTGACTTCTTTACTGCTCTTTACTCATTATCCATTTCAATCAAATTAAAAAAAAAACAATTTACAAAACATTTACTATGTGCAAGGCTTTGTTCTAGAGATACAAAAACAAAAGCAATTACCCCCTCCAAATCCAGACTACTCTCAAAACACCTCATATTTTCCAAGGGTGATGAAATATGTATGCCTCTGGCAGGCCATAAGGGAATTCCTTCTCTCACTGTTTTATTGTACACCAAATCTTCATTCATATAACTGGGAATTCTGGACTCAAATTATAAGAACTATTATCACTTATTATGTACCTTTAGCATCATACTTTTCAATACGGTCTGGGCTTTATACAAATTTCTTTTTATTTAATTAATTAATTAAGAATATTTTTCCATGGTTTCATGATTCATATTCTTTCCTTCCCCTTCTTCCTCCCCTCTCCTGTACCCAATGAGCAATTCAACAGGGTTTTACATGTATCATGACCTATTACATGATCAACACCTATTTCCATATTATTAATATTTTCATTAGAGTAATCATTTAGTCTAGATCCCCAATCATATCCCCATTGAACTATGTGATCAAGGAAATGTTTCTCTTCCATGTTTCTACTTCCACAGTTCTTTCTCTAGTTGTGGGTAGTGTTCTTTCTCATAAGTCCCTCAGAACTGACCTAGATCATTGCATTGTTGCTAGTAGAGAAGTCCATTACATTCAATTTTACACCATTTTCTATACATTTTTTCAAACAAAATATCTCTGAGTAGGAAGATATCACAGTATGAAAAAAATTCCCAAATTTGTTAATCACCAACATCCAGACAAGATATAAAGAGGAGTTGAAAAGGAGAGAGAGAGACAGACAGACAGAGACAGAGAGACAGAGAGAGAGAGAGATGTACCAGGGGCTCGGGGGCATCGTAGAAAGTCAAGATTATGAACTGGAGAGTAGTGGCTGGCCTGAACTTCCTCTTTGAAATACAGGTTCTGGGAAGAACTAGTCAGAGGAAGAGACTACTGGGATAGAGGGTACTTCTTTTTCTTTTTTTTGACTTTTTAAACATTATTTTATTTGGTTATTTACAAACATTATTCATTGGAAACAATGATCATTATCTTTTCCTCCCCCTGCCCCCCTCCCACCACTTCTCACATAGCCGGCGCAAAATTCCACTGTGTTTCACATGTGTTCTTGGTTCGAACCCATTTCCATGTTGTTGGTATTTGCACTAGAGTGTTCATTTAGAGTCTCTCCTCAGACATTTCCTCTCAGCCCCTGTAGTCAAGCAGTTGCTTTTCATCAGTGTTTTTACTCCCACAGTTTATCCTCTGCTTGTAGATAGTGTTTTTTAGATATCTGCAGATTGTTCAGAGACATTGCATTGTCCCTAGTGGAGGAGTCCATTACCTTCGATTGTACCACAGTGTATCAGTCTCTGTGTACAATGTTTTCCTGGTTCTGCTCCTTTCGCTCCGCATCACTTCCTGGAGGTTGTTCCAGTCTCCGTGGAATTCCTCCACTTTATTATTCCTTTTAGCACAATAGTATTCCATCACCAACATATACCACAATTTGTTCAGCCATTCCCCAATTGGAGGGCATCCCTTCATTTTCCAATTTTTGGCCACCACAAAGAGTGCAGCTATAAATATTCTTGTACACGTCTTTTTCCTTATTATCTCTTTGGGGTACAAACCCAGCAGTGCTATAGCTGGATCAAAGGGCAGACAGTCTTTTATCACCCTTTGGGCATAGTTCCAAATTGGAGGGTACTTCTAATGTGTGAGTGAAGTCCAGGAATGGGATGAGCTTCCAAGGTGAAGAGATTTCTGGGGTATTGTAGAGGAATTTGCAAAGGACTTCTAGTCTTTTAAACTTAAGAACTCTGATCAATACAATGAACAATTATAGTGCCAGGAGATGGATGAACCACTCCTTCTGTTGATAGTGATTACCTGGTAATCATCTTGCATTTGACTATAAGGGATAGCATTTACTTTTTTTATTTCTATTCTCATTCTTAACCTAGGACTTGCTATGTAGGAAATACTTAATATCTTTTTTTCATTAATTCATTCATCCTTGCTCTTCTAGAATCCCTCATCTCTTGACTATACACAATCTATAAATCCTCATCCTTGACTAAATTCTAGTATCTGAATTTTTCACTCCTTTCTCAAGGCTCCTGAAAACTGATGGAGAAAGTTATAAAAAAAAAGTTGAATTGATTCTCATCACTACAAAGTTGCAGTATATACATGCAGCTGGGAACTGACTGGTACTTAACATTTGTTATAATTAAAATAGTTGTCTGCCTTAAACTGTGGCAGTTCAAAGAGTTGGGGTCATAAACTGTAAGAGTTAAAATAGTTGGAGACATAAACTGTAGTGAATAAAATAGTGGAATATATAAGTTATAGTAGATATAAGAGTGGGTGAGTAAATTTGACCGCAGAAAATGTTTTCACTACAGTGTCTTGTTTTAAAATCAAATATAAGGTGGTCGCCAGGGAAATATTCCCAATTATTCAAATACCCAAGTCAACTGGGTTTTATAGAGAATTTAATTAATAATACAATGAGGAATCAAAGAAAGAGAGAAAGAGTAAGAAAGGAATAAGTATGAAGGGCCTTAAGCCAACATGGCCTAGACCTGAGTCTTAAGAGAGAGAGATCAGTCAGTCAGTCTTTTATCACTCACCACAAGATCTGTCTAAGCAAGGATTCTAGTGACAGAGTCCTCCTCAAAGAGCCTTCCAGCCAGAGACTGTTTCAAAGGGCCTCTCTCAAGAGCCTCCAGAGTGACAGAGTCCCCTCAGAGGAGCTCCAGCGAGACCTCCTTAGAGATTGTCCTCCAAGAGATTCCCTTCTCCAGAGATCTTCAAAAGATTCTCCAAAAGGATTTTCCTCAAGCCATCCTCAAAAGAGATCCTGCTTTTTCTAATTTATGTCACCTCCCCTAAGTTCTTCCTTCTACCAATCACAGTAGATGTTTTCTAAAGGACAGCCCATTACTGCTGGGTCGACTAATCCCTTTAGTAAGTTTGAATCAGAAAAAACACTGCTGGGTTGACTAATCCATTTAGTAGGTTTGAACCAGAAAAACTTCTGAATAAGTTTTCACCTCTTTGCTCCTGGCAAGTTTACAAGTTGCCTGACCTTTAATAGGTACTTAGCACCCCTTTGTATTACTTCTAAAAATAGGCATGGCTTAAAGAACTTTTTGCCTCACTATAAGTATGGGCCCAAGTACCCTCATTGTTTAGCAAGGAGTTTTTTGCCCTAAAGCAGTCCTTAAGTAAGGTGGAGTAAAGGTCTTCCCATTTCTAATCTAAATAGAGTTCTCACATCCAAATGTGGAATGTTCCCAGTAGGGAATTGTTCCAATTGAGAACTCCCCAATGGGGAAATTTTTAACATTCACAAGTCTGAGAAATTTCAAGATTTACACAATCTTTCTGTTATTCTTAAATAAAATCCCTACTTCATTCCCTTTGTGACTATTTCCAACTCCCCCCCCTCCCTTTTCTTCCACATCTTCTCCAAACACATATTTTAGCAAGATAGGCCTTCTAATTTTACCAAGAACATTGAAGTCTTCCAATGTTAGCTCCCTGGACTTTCTACCTTTATTCTTCAAGCAGTCTCATCATTATTATTCTCTCTCTTCTTTTCAGCTGATCACAGGAAAAGAGGCAATTCAACTCCTCACTAAGGTTTATATCTTAGCCAATCTTTGAACCTATTTCTACTTATTTTCTCTAGCACCTCACTTTAGCCTGCAAAATTTTCTTAAATTTTTATCTCCTAACAGAAAAAAATGGTCAAAACTGTTTGAAATCATTTTCAGGTCTTCTCAGCTTTAGTATCCCATTATTGTCATATTGAGCTACGTACTATAGTATTTAAAAGTACAAGGCTGGCTATAGCTTAATAACTTTATTAAATCAAAATAGTGGCAGTGGAAAGAGAGGGAAAAATAGGAGAGAGGTAGAGAGGTACTTAGGTTTCTAATTAGTGGCTGCAATTATGGGGTCTCCTTCTTACACTCCACCACATGTCTAATCTGTTCCTCTACAAGCATGCCTAAGACCAAGATTTGCTCCTGGTTTGAATTTATAAGTTTTTTCTTCACCCACTAGTCACATCTCAGGAACCAAACATAGTTTCTTAATTTTCCTGGGCCCCTCTGAGGTGGGACAGTGCCTGTAGAATCATTGTTTCCTGTCTTGTTAGTTTGTTGGTTCTTTAACTTCCTTTTTTGGAGGCTCATCTATGCCTGAATTACTCAGTGGTATTTGACCTCCAGGTCACTGAGAAATGATATCAAAAAAAGGGACCCTGGAGAAAGAAATTCACTTCTGACAACCCCACTCTCTCCTCCACTTAATTACTATTCTTTTGATACAATTGTCACAGAAATACCCAGTGCTTCCCTGTCCTCACTCCTCACTCTCTCTTCAAAACTAAAGATGGACTTCCATTTCCACCTCTCTAGTATAACTTCCCTCTAAAGTTATTAGTGGTCCCTTAACTTGCAAAACTCCATTGCATACATATTTCAGAGAGAAAGAGACAGAGGGAGGGAGAGAAACCATCCATCATCCAACCTACGCAGTCTCATTTCATATGAACTCTTCCCTATATTATATACTTCAGTTAAACTGGAGCAATCTTTGTTCCCCTAGGACATCTTATAATCTACCACCTCTAAGCTTTTGCCCACAGTTCTTTGTGCCTGGAACAGAAGAAAAATCTGATGATCAACAACTCTTTCCAGTAGCATCACTTATAAATACATAGACTATTCATAGATCCTGTATACTGAATACATAATCACTAGTAATAAATGAGTTATACATTTCATAGTTTATATATAGACATAGATAAACACATATAAACATTTAACCACAGACTTTATCAAAATGTATACATGATACATTTTTAAGTTTAACTTTCAGTATTAACATTTTCTCCATCATTTTAAGTATAGACAATAAACAAAATGATAAATCAAGCTCTGATTTGTAACGTTTGCCAAATTCCACATTGAAAATTTAACAATCATCTTTTAAGCTGATTCAAGCTGACTCCAGCACCTCCCTGGGCAATGAGCCTGTATTTTACAAAGCCATGTAAGGAAAAGTCAAGTTTTTTGACATGTGTGAAAAGATTCTAAGGGCATGTGAAAAGGCCATTTATGTCATCTGAGGACAACCTATCTACCTTCACTGAAGCTGGTCACCAGAATATCAGATAATTGGTGATGATTTTTTTCAGCCATAGAAACCAAAAAAAGCATTTATGAAAGCTTCTTTGGAAGCATTACTGATTCAATCACAGGTTGCAAAAGCAACTACTAAAGCAAGTACTAACATTTATAATATTTATACCATTCAAAAATATTTATTAAACAATATATGCCAGGCACTGTACTAAGTGCTGCCTCAGACACCAACACTTCCCTCCCCCCAAATGAAAAAGCAATCAGTATTCTTATGGAGTTTATATTATATTGGATGAAACAATATGCAGAATATATATAATACATGTAGAATAAATATCAAACAATCCCAGGAAGTTAAATTATAGTTATTAGTGGAGAAGGACACTAGATCTTGGTTGGGGCAGGGATTAGGAATACATATCCAACATTATAGGGTGTCTAGACCATCTATCTACCCTAACCTATCTGTGTGGAGATAAAGGACATTAGGACAGATGCACATCAAATTCTATAACCTCTCTTTGTCAGTGAATTAAGCCCATAGTCAATTGTTAAAGCCTGACTGTCCTTGAGGATTTCCAGTTTACTGGTCTGTCTCCAGCCTCATTTGACAGATGAGATTGATTAAGAGGTGTCTAAATCTGTTATTAAACAGAAAATGTGGAGGTAAAATCCAAAAAGGACCTTCCAGATGGTCTTTGGGGAATCTAAGCATAAAGTCTTCATGACAAGTTTGTTCTACTATCAATCACCAACTCCTGACTGTAATCAGCACATTCTTCCCTTTGTATCAGTTGTTCTATTAATTATTTTCTGTTGGGTCCATAAATCCTCCCAACAGCATGCTATTTTCCACGCTGACATGATTTACGGTTGGTTGAGGCAGTTTATAATATTCTCTAACCAGTGGTTTAAAACATCTGTTACATTTAGGGGAATGAAACACTCCTCAGCCACATCTCAGAAGAATGGATGGGTATAGAAACAATATATCTATCAATGCAAGGGCTTTAAAAACAAAATTGTAGTGCCTGAATACATCTAAGTCATACTTACTGATAATAGAGACCTTCTTAATAAAAGCTGTTAAGATGACCTATTTTGTAAAATAATATAATTATGTTCCAGCATCCTAAGCCCTTCCACAAGGTAAATATTACAGTCAGTCACCTTCAGTGTATCGCCCAACTGCAAACAGTTTCCTGTAAATTTAACGGATCGCATCTTGTTGTTCAGTTGTTTTTCAGTCAGGTCTGACTCTTCATCTGGAGTGTTTTTGACAAAGATACTGGAGGGGTTTGCCATTTTCTCCTCCATCACCTTTTATGGATAAGAAAACTGAAGCAAATAGAAACAAGTGATTAGCCCAGGGTCACACATTTAGATTTCTAAGTCTAGATTTGAACCCAGAAAGATGAATCTTCCTAATTCTAATCCTGGCACTCAATCCACTGTACCACCTAGCTGTCCAGGCTGCATGTTACAAGAATGATTATATTTAGTGTCATTTAAGGAAATGATTTAAATAATTTCAGATATATCTTAGGAAACCATACTTCCCATGCAAAAACAGCATTTTGAAGACAAAAATGGAAAAATGTTATCTTTTAAAAAATTTATTAGGTTATCATTAGTAAACATGATAATCCAATATGTTGTGCTTTTTGAAGTCAATGAACACATAATGTTTTACATATAATATCTTCTAGTGCAACTCCCTATTTTATATATGAAAGGTGTCATGAAGCAAGTTAGTGGAAAAGCTGGCATTAAAATCCAAGTGTTTTGATTTCCCTCAAAATGTTCTTTCTACCACATTATGCTACTTACTCAGTGGGCACTGGTTATTTCCTACTTGTCTTTTGTTGCACAGTATTTGAGCAGGTTTTTATTTGGGTAAATGTATGCTCTCATCAATTTGGACATTCCCTCCAGTGGTACATGTTTTCACCCATCCATGACTTGCAACCTGTACAACTCCTGTTCATGTCATCCCATAAATCCTCCACATGGAGTTTCCTTTCAAGCTTCCTCTAGGTCTTTTAGCATTGCTATGTGATTACTTTAGGGGTTAATACCTTTGACTCAGAGTCTAAGCAGGCAGCTTTACAATTTGTGGAAATTTTTTGCCTTTAAAAATTTAGTTAGACAACATGAATGAGTCATGATTATGTCCAGAGTTAAAAAGCAAAAACTCATTAACAATATACTGGAGATCGGTATTGTAGCTCTGTTCAAAGAAAGGTCACTCCTTCTTCTATATCTCCCCAGGGTGGTCTTTACTCAAATGTGTCAAATAAAGAGCCACAAGAATTCAAAAGACAGGCTCAACCATAGTTGTTTATGAGAAACAAGTGCAAATCATTTTGGTACATTTTTAATAGAATAAAACAACACATCTAGAAAAGGGTCTAGTTGTATCCATCTGAAGTAAGTTGATGATAACAGGGGAAGTGCAGCTAGCTGGCACAGTGTATAGAATGCTGTGCTTGGAAGCAGGAAGATTCATCTTCCTGAAATCCTGTCTTAGCTAGTAATGAACTGTGTGACCCCAGACAAGTCACTCAACTATGTTTGCCTCAGTTTCTTCACTTGCAAAATAAACTAGAGAAGTATATGGCAAACCACTACAAAAAGGGGGTGGGGTGGGATCATGAGGAGTTAAACATGACTAAAACAACTGAACAACAACAAAAGGGGAAAGGGAGGCTAGGACCCTCTGGTTTTCCATCTGTCTTTTTCTTTTTCCCTCACATAGCCAACTATGTGAGTACTCTAGGAGAAAACAAGCAAAACAAGCACCTTAGCACTTTCCCCTTTAATTTTCACCCTTTTTAAGAGGAGGAACTACTGATATTGCCATTTCTGAGTTGGTCCTGTGGTAGCTATCTTTTGGAGGAAGTGCTGCCACCAAAGCCTTAAAACTCTCAGAAACAAAACCTCAGCCCTTCAGTCCTGATATCCTCTCAATTTCCTGTTTTCCCAAGTTGGAAAGAAATACAACTCCAAGTATATGTAGTGGTCTAGGTCTCTTCACAAACCAATCAATTTAAGGCTTGCCAGTACAGTACTTGGACCCTCTCTCCCTGCCTTACATCATTTTCACTACATGATCATCTTATCTTCTTTTTTATATTAAGTAATACCTGGATAAAATCTTTTATACCACTTCTTGCATGTGAATTTCTTTTTGGTAATATGCTATATCTTACTAATATGAGTCAGACACATCTCTATTGGGTCACCTACCCTTTGGGTCTTTCAGAAATTAAGTTGCATCATAATTCATAGCATGATCATCAGAAGAATATTGATACTTTCAAATTCCCACTGCATAATTAAAATAGTGATAGCAATAATAATAAGCTATCTTCTAAAGCACTTTAAGGTGTACATTTTATTCACTTTCTTCATTATAACTATGAAATTAGCAAGGAGGTGATGTTATTATCATTTCATATATGCCAAAACAGGATGATTTTATTTTGTCTCCCACAAATATGTAATAAGTATGTAAATGAAAAATTTGTGTTCATTTCTTTCTATAACCTCTGTAACATCTAACACATTTATTCATTCACCAATTTCTGCCTTCAATATTAGAGTCACTATAGTAGATTCACACTGAGTTCCTTGAGGATAGGGACTGGCTTACATTTGCCTTCATATCCCCAATGTTTAATAACTGCTTGTTAATTGGTTGACTCATGATATACAACAATGAATAAAACATGGACCTTGCCCTTATGAAATTCACTGTCTCATAGGGGAAATAAAATGTTCATTAATAAACATAACACAAAGTATTAAAGTAAAATTACAGTAAGAGTGGTATAGAGTGGTGTGCTTGTTCAGGAGGAAGTGATTACTTCTGGTATTAAATGTCATAACCTTATGATAAATGAATTCAAAATAGACATTACTGATCAAAATAACAACCAAAGTTAGAATACTCTACATTTGCATTGGCATTTTTATTTCCAAGAAGTTTAAAATCTATATCTTTATTTGAAAAGATATATATATATATATATATATATATGACAAATATCAGTGGTCTTAAATTTTAATGGCTCCAACTAAATGAGATTTCATGGAAAATATTTTTATGTTCTGGTTTTCTTCCATGTTAATATCTTTAGAAAAGATATAGGGTGTTTTTTATTTCAAGAGTCTGGGGTAGTTACCAGTGGAGTTTTTTGTTGTTTATTTTAACCTTGTTTTGCTTTGTTTGGCTAATTTCTGCCACAGCTCTTTGTCTTTGAAAACCTCAAGGTATGAAAAAATTCATGGATATTTTTCAGATATTAAATCCCCAAAGGAAGATAATCTAGTACTGAACAGAAATAGAAAGGATGAGGTAAAGTAAAACCAAACCTAATAAGTCTGATTTGAATTAACCAAATGTATGTATTATATTATACTTTAAAGAAATAGGATTTCATTACTAATTGTTTTCAGCAATGAGCAAGCATAAATCAGTAACTATCCCCAGTTAAGTGAAGAAACAATGCTTTTTTTGTATTCTGCATTTATAACTTGAGTTTGGTTTTATCCAGGATTGTGTAGTTTAATCCTTTATGCTCTGAAGAATTATAGTTTCTCTTCTTCCTTGGTTCCTGATGAATTAAAATTAATAAGTTCAGACTTTTAAAAATTGCTGAAAGATTTTGTTTTTTATTACTTTGTCTTCATTTCAGTATGTTCAATTCAATAGGCATTTATTAAGCACTTACTGTGTACAAGGCACTGATCTAGACCTCAAGGATACAAATTAAGAATAGAGTGATGGGAGTAGATGACAGAGATAGTATGAGGAAGTAGAAATGATAGGTTTGAAAACTGACTGGATTCTTGTGTTATAGAGAAAAGAATTGACGATGACTCTAAAGAATATACTATAGAGATATAAGTGACATTAGAGGCCCTTCAGTCCAATCTTCTCAATTTTCAGAAGTATTTAAGATAACAGATAGATGAAGTCAAGATAACACCAACAGGGAATTATAGACCTAGGATTTGAAGACTTGGGGTAAACTAGTCATCTGTCCCACTATGATTCCTCAGGGCTTCAAAACCTTTCCACTGACCCTGCACCTGAACTTTCTTATATGTGTTGTCCTTCACTCATAGAGTGTTAGTTCTTCAAGAGTGGAGCTTCTTCTACTTTTTCTATTCGAACCCTGTGCTTAACATGGTGGTTGGCACATAGTGAACATAAAAAAATTTTTTTTTGCATGTATTTCATTTATTCATTTAAATTTCGGTTATCTGATTCCACATGCAAGGTTCTTTTTCACTATGCTACAAGCCTGTCATCTGGGAAGATGGTGGAATAGTATTTCCCATCATCATTTGGCCCATGAGAGGCAAAGGTCCAAGCCCCATGACATCTTATGTTGTTTGAATTTCATCTTCCCACACACCCTCCTAGATATAAATTGTGAAAATAGGACATAATTTATTCTCTCTTACTATATGCTAAACACATTACTGTGTGTGTACAGGGGCAGGGAATGCTGCTTTGTCAAAGAGAAAAACAGAATACCACTATTGGCTGACATCTTGTTCTCCTACTGAAGTTGTGATGGGATGATATTGTTATTGGACTTTCCATTAACCCTCCTATCTCCTTTAGCTTTCTAAGGTGTAACAGAGGAAGAAAAAGAGTGACGTATCTATCTACCTTAACCATTTTCATCAAACTCTGTCTCTACATCACCTTCTCAACTGCCATTACCATTGCCTGATCAACAGATTATCCAGAGCAACTGAAATGTTTTCTGTTCTTTGCCCAGAAAAATGATCACTTGGTACTTCCCTATTTCTTTTGATTCAGAGGCATAATCTGCTACAACATAATAATATATTTCCCCTACAATATCTTTCTACTTGTTTAGCCTATATAACTAAGCTATATATTCCTCCAAACCCTGTCCTTCACTTTCCCAATGTTCCACTGTGCCTACTGCACCTTCCACCTGACCCTTAACATATTTCCCTTTATCTCAGATCTCATCTTCAAGTAGTCTCCTCCTTAAATTCATGGAAACCTGGCTTTCTATAGAAAATACTACATTCTCTCCAATGACAGTCATTCTGCTTATACTCTCCAGAACTCATACACTAGGCCAGAAGGAAGAGACAGAAAACTCCAAGATGCTCCTAGATTGCCACTTCATTCTGCCACCATAATACAGTCACAGATACTCACACAGATCCATTTCGTAGGAATTCAATGCCTAGCTCAAGGTCTTCCCCTCTGCTCTTACTCCTGTTTTCACCATGAAGAACTCCAGTAATTTTACAGAACCTTCCTAAAAATTCAGAGCTCCCAATTCATTCACATCCTCAAAGCCTGGCACTTATTTCTATGCTATTTCAACCATGCACAGGATGATCTTAATCCTTATCATCAATCTAAACAAATTGACCTTCCTGATCTTAATTTCTCTTTTCCTAAATACATAATTTTGACACTGTAATTGACTAATTTAACTCTAAAGTGTCTATTTGAGTTTCTTGCATATTTTGTCCTTAATACTTAACAAATCATTGTCTCTAGGGTAATGGCATCAATTTCCATCTCAAAACATACTATCAAAGCACTAGACTTTTGCTGGGGGAAACCACACAATCAATCATATTAAACTGTCCACTATAATTTTTGTTATCTAATCTCAACTGATTCACTGCTACTACTTCATTGATTTTCTATCAAGATCCCAAGAATTGCATTCTAAACCATTTTTCTCCCCTTGAGTCCTCAGTGCCTTCTCTCTCAGCAGATGACTTCACCTTCCACTTTACTGAGATTAATCTAAGCCATCTCTTCTCTCCTTCATCTCTTCTATTCTTCATCTCAAAACTTTTATATATTCACATCCTGTTTAAAATTTGTTTTAATTTCTGAGGAAAAATAGTCATTACTGTCATCTCTAATCTCACACACACACACACACACACACATGCACACACAAATTCGCTGACTTATAGAAAAACACATCCCTTTAATTTCTTCCCTAAATACAGGTTCCTTCCCTTTTGCCCCTAAGCATTCCTGGTACCTCATATCCATTTTAGGGAGTTATGACAAAGAATGCCATCTACCTACAGATAAATAACTGCTGGAGTCAGAGTACAGATGAAAATTTTCAATTGTTTATTTGGATTTATGTTTTGGGTTTGGTTTTTATAAGAAAACTCACATACAATAATGAACAATATAGAAATATGTTTTTCATGATAATATAAGTATAACCTAGATCAAATTGCCTGCCAGCACTGGAAGAGGGAAGGGAAGAGAGGGAAAGAGACAAGTTTGGCAATATAACTTAGTAAAACTTATGTGGAAATTAAGAAAGAAACAAAGAAGGAAGGGAAGAAGGAAGAAAAATAAAAGAAAAAAAAGGAAACCCCTCCATATGACTCTATGAGCTGCTCAAGATATTATACCATACTTACATAGTTATTGAGTTTTTTTCTGGAAACTCTTAGAAAGAAAAATATCTATCTCCTGCCTTGACTTCTTTGCCATTCATTGTCATCTCAACAAATGACATTGTAGTTTTCAGTCCCATCATTCTAATAAGACTACTTTCTTAGTGATTACCAATAATCTTTTTATTGCCCAATAAAATTATTTTCTCAGTTCTTACCTTAATTGTCCTTTCTACAGCTTTTGATACTGCCAAGGATCTCTTCTTCCCTTCATAGTTTCTCCCCGCTTGAATTCTGATCCTGTTTTCTTTTTTTTTCTGCTACCTTTCTAATCACTCATTCTTGGCCTCTTTCTTAGTTTTTCATACATCTCTCAACCCAATGTGTGTATATTCTCCAAAGTTCTATTGTTATTACCTTTCTTTCCCTTCCATTCTCTCTCTTCATTATGTTATTTATTTCCATGGGTTCAGTGCAGATATATACAGAACTTCCACATCTGTAAATCCAACCCCAATCTTTCTCCTGAACTCTAGCTGGACTTGCACTGCTAATTATATTCTCTATACTACCATTTAAATGCCATTTGAGCATTTCCAACTCAATACATACAAAACTGAAATCATTTATTTATTACTTAAAACCACATTCTCTTGAGGACATCATCATCAAACTTCTATTTATTCAGGCTTACAAGTTCAGAGCCATTTTTAGTTCTTCATTCTTTGTTAATACCCCCCCATATTCAGGCACCAAATTATTGCTTCTACCATTTACTATACTAAAATAGACACTTTAGAAGAGTGGGCCTTTAATAACTCTTAGCAGGACTATTCATTTTTCAGGGTTTGATGCAAGTTTTGCAATTCTTTGGGAAATACAAAGTCTTGAAAGTTTTCAGAAAGACTTCTAATTAAAAGGATTTTATTTTTTATCTTTTGCTTTATGTATTATCTAGATTTCCCCTTTTCTTTTTCTTCACCCACCCAGGGAACTATCTCTTTTAAAATAATTTAAAGTAAAAAGAAAAAAAAAGCACTCAGTAAAATCAAATAATACACTTTAAAAAACCCGGGGGTTTATGCAATGTTTAATTCTCATGAACTTGCCAAGAAGCAAGAAAAAGGGCCATCTTATATCTCTTCTTAGAGGCTATGATTGTTCTTTAAAATTTTATAAAATTCATTTACAGTCATGTACCACAATTTGTTTAGCCATTCCTCAATTGATGAGAATTTCTTTGCTTCCAATTTTTTGCCAACACAAAGAGTGTTGCTAAAATATTTAGGGTTATATGTTGATTTTTTGCCAAAGATCTCTTCAGAAAATGTCTGAAAGCAGAATCTTTTGGTTAAAGGGTGTGGACATTTTAATCACTTTACTCTTGGACTATGTATTTTGTTTCCTAATTATTTATCTCCCTGCTTTGAGATTCTCATCTCTCCTATATATCCTCAACAAAGATATAAAAAATAATCTCACTAGATATAGATTTAAGCATATTACTTATTTCTTATTTCTCAAATTACATACAAACTTTTCAGTCTGTCATTAAAGACTTTCTACTACTTAACCATCCTAACTTATCTCATATTACTCTCCTTATATACATCTTCATTCTATTTATATTGGATTGCTACTTATTACCTGAACTGTTGCTTACATGCAAACACTAACTCCAAGTACCTGTCTCCTTTGTTATTGCCTATTTACATGATAGAGAGGTGATAAATGATCTGTGCATATATATTCATATATACATATAATTATATTTGACTTGTTTACATATTGTCTCCTCCATTAATAATGTGAACTCTGAAAACAGGGACTACTTTTTGACTTTGTTTATATCACCAGCACTTAACACAGTTGCTGAGACACAGTACATGTTCAATGAACACTTACAGACTGACTGGCCTTAACAACTCATCTCCTATTGCTGAACTCTAGCTCTCAGAATCCTTAACTTCCCTCAAGATTCAGCTCAAGTGCTACTTCTAAAACTTCTCTGATTCTCCTGGATACAAGAATTCTTTTGTACTTCAAAGTCTTTTGTTTACTTGTCTGTCTAAAGATTTCATCCTTCATTCATCTGTTTCAACTCCAGAGAAATGAAAGCTTCTTGATGGCCAAGATTATTTTGTTTGTGTCTTTGTACTGCTTCCCATCCTTGAATTTAACACAATGTCTTAGACATAAAAAGTGTTGCTTAATATATATCTTTTGAATTAAATTGGGATGAAACTAGGTGAAAGTGCCAAGTTTAGAGAGGTGAAGATGACATAGTCATTTTTATATTTTTGAATTTCAGGTACTAGCAGGTAGCTAGAAAAATGTGACTAAATCTCTGAAAAAATAGAGAGTTTGGGAGTCATTTTGGGTGTCATGTGCATCAAGGAAATAGATTAAGTAAGTGGGGTGGATGAGACTACTAACAAAAGAAAGTACAGAGATTGAAGAGGAAAGAGATTAGAACTAAACATTAAGTAATGATGAGGGGGCAGCTAGGTGACTAAGTAAATAAAGAGTCAGACTTAGAGATGGGAGTCCTAGGTTGAAATTTGGTCTCAGAAACTTCCTAAGTGTGTGACTCTAGGCAAGTCACTCAACACCCATTGCCTAGTGCTTACCAATCTTCTCCTTTGGAACTAACACTTAGTTTCAACACTATAATGAAAGGTAAAGTTTTAAGAAAAAAGAAACAGAGGGCAGAAATAGAGGTGAAGATGTAGTGGTCAGTTGGCAAGCATGTATTTAATACCTACCATGTACCAGGCACTGTGCTAACAGCTTTATGAATATTATCTCCTTTGATCCTTATAACAACCCTGATAACGCACAAAGATAATCATCATTCTCGGCTACCAAGAGACTACTGCCATGAGATTTCTTATTCCCATTTTACAGTTGAATAGACTGAGGTATATAAAGGTTAAATAACTTGTCCATGATCATATACTTGGTGTCTGTGGCAAGCTTTGAACTTTGGTCTTTCTGACTCAAGATCAAGTACTCCATTCATTGCACCACCTAGCATGATTAGCTGAGAAAAGAGTAAGTATAGCATTTAGCGAAAATTAAGAGGATAGAGTATCAAAAGGGTGAGAGTTTAAAAGGCCTTTAGGTATGAATGAGTACCAAGGGAGTTTAAGAGTTTGGCATTGAAAGGGAAGATAGACAGATAACTTGAAGAGGTTGAAAGTTCAAAAGAAAATTTACTTTAGAAAGGGGAAGAGATCATGCTTATAAGCTAAGGAGAATGAGACTGAGAGAGATAGTCAAAAAGCATTTAGTAAGCAGTCACTACATGCAAGGCATTGTGCTAGGGACAAAGGATACATACACAGACACAGACACATTAGACTAGAAAAAATGACACAACAATTCAAAATGACAAATCATGGAAGGGCTGTGGTAAAACAGGCATATTGAGGCATTCTTGGTTGAGCTGTGAATCAGTCCAAAACTTTTGAAAAACAATTTGGAATTATACAGAAGGAAGGTGTTACAAAGAAGTAAGTGTCCTTTTATCCAACAATATTACCTTTTAGTCTACCTCAAAGAGACAAAAAAAAAGAAAGAAAGAAAAATGTCCAATCTGTGCAAAAATACTAATATGAACTCACTTTGTGTTGACCCCCAAAATCTGGAAAATAAGGGAATATCTATCAGTTGAAAAATGGATAAAGAAATTGTGGCATGTGAATATAATTGAAACTACTTTGCTATAAGAAATGAAGATAAAGATGATTATGATGAGCCATGGAAAGACTTGTTCAAACTGATGTAGAATGAAATGAGAAATCTGAAATATAACATCAATTTTTTTATAAAAATTAAAGTTTTGAAGATTTGTAAGAAAGCAGCTTACATGATCACAAAAATGCTGTAAAAGCAAACAGAGCAAAAGCAAAAAGAACTGTGATAAATGCAAAGTCCATTCATGCTTCCAGAAGAACTATGACAAAATTTTCTACCTACCTACTGGCAGAAAGTGATGGGATTAGGGTATGGAATGATATATACAGAAGTAAGATAGTCACTTGGATGGAATTTCCCATTTGTAAAATATTTTTGACACTTTCATGCAATTCTATATACCACAGATTATCTGATTATTTAATGCAGTCCTAGGATATTGTTCCAAAATAGGAACCAAATTTCTAGTTACTGTTTAATAAATATATTGACAAATTGTATTCATAAGCGATATTTTTCTTTCAAAAATTATGCATATAAAGGCAAAAACAGTTCTTGTATTCTTGGAGTTCACATTATGATGAAGGAGACCATATGTAAATAACTAAGTATATTCAAAATGCATAGAAAGAACATGGAAGGTTTTCAGTGTGGGAGAGGAGATTTAAGATGTATGACAGAATGGGGACAACTGATGGAGCAAGGTCATGGAAGAGTTAAGAGAAAAGGAGATCAAAAGTCTAGAAAAGTAGATTAGATTGATGACATCAATCTCTTTAGTAAAGTAAGAGGCAAGGGCATCTTTGTAAATTGGAGGGAGGAAGGTAACTTCTGAAGATCAGAACTGTTCTTGTTTGCTTTCTTTCTACTGCTAAGATTCTGAATTAGACAAAGAGGGGACTAATATAGAGTAGATGGGAGTGGGAGAAACTCTCTGCCAGCCTCTGGGGCCTGGCCTCAGCTCTGAAGCTGAGGAAAAAAACTCCAATCCCACCTGGTTATTAAACTTTATATTATTTGAATTCACAGTCAGATAAGTGGACTATCTTTTCTGGGCATAGAGGGAGCTGATCATCAGTTCAGTCATTCAAGACAAACAGACCTTATTGGACCCCTGCTGCTTCCTCTCAGCAGGGGGCATCTTTCTCCTTTGCCTCACCTGAGCAATATTCCCTCTCTCCCCTCAACTCCTCCATACCCTGCTACAAACCTCACATTATCCCACATTTTTCCAATTCCCCCATTTCCTTTCCCAATAAATATTACAGACTATAAGAGAGGAAAGGTACCTTGGAGGTGTGCTAGTGACAGAAATACAATTTTTGCTTTCAAGTTCATCTAACAAGTTAAAACTGGGAAGGCATGGGGGCAGCTGGGTACCTCAGTGGATTGAGAGTCAGGCCTAGAGACAGGAGGTCCTAGGTTCAAATCTGGCCTCAGACACATCCCAGCTGTGTGACCCTGGGCAAGTCACTTGACCCCCATTGCCTAGCCCTTACCACTCTTCTGCCTTGGAGCCAATACAGAGTATTCACTCCAAGATGGAAGGTAAGGGTTTAAAAAAAACTGGGAAGGCATGATTAATAATTATTGACCCCTTGAGGTTTTCATGAGTAAATATTCATTTGTACATAGTTTAGATGCTCCAAAAGGACACTAACATACTTTTCCCTCTCCAGTGTATTAACTCTTCTTGCCCTTATATTATTGTTGCATTGTTAGTAGGGTGATAAATGAGTGTTGGGAGGGACCTTAGGGGTCGCATCCAACTATTTTATTTTCTAGATGATGAACCTAAAGCCCATATGGGTTAAAGACATTGCCCAGGATCACTTAAAGACAATACATATCTGAAAATGGATGAAAATCCAGGTCTTCCTAACTCAAAATCTAGAGCTCCATCTTCTCATACACATTTTCTCCACAAATATGTTTCACATGTATAATGCAAAAGTCAGCTTTAGCCCAAAGCATATTTGAATTAGTAGCCATTCAGAGTAAGTTATGAGTAAGTCACAAGAGCTAAAGGAATGTTTGTTTAGTTGAATCTCTTTATTATTCCAAATAGGCTTTTCCCAAACAAATAATATATTTCTATCTATGCTTCTTTCCAAACCTCTCTCATATCCCAATTGATTCAAATAATTCAGTCCACCTCTCCTTTACTCAAGAATTTTTTTCCCAAGCATTTGCCCCAGTCTGGGACTTTGAATGAAATTGAGTATGAAATAGATGAGAAGACAAAGAGCATATATGTTCTCAAGCTCAATGAGATGGTGAGTTAATCAGTACAAATGAGAGTTTTTCCCCAGAGGCTGTCTCTTTCTCTATTAACCAGCGTAAATGCATCAGTGAAGAGAACCAAAAATAAAAAAAAAAAGAAGACAAGTCTTAAGTTTTCAACTACTGGATTTATTGTGCCCATCTCAAATGGATATAAACCAAAGATTTCATAGAAATCTCAGAATGGTGCACTTACATGACTAAGCATTTAAGCTGTGCTTTTTATTTGCAAAGGAGTTTATACTGATTAGCTAGCTCCCATCATATCCCTGAATTTTAATAGAAGCAGTCAAGAATTTATAGTCAGCTGCAAAAGTTTTCCTTTTACGGCCAAGACACTGAAATGTGGAGCTTACCTTCATTCTGCTTAATGTATCAGGACATCTGAATATGGGAATGGGAGGAAGTAAGTTGCAAGATGCCCCAAAACCACACACCAAGAACTTAAACAAACTATGAGGAGATACAAAGCTAGAGCAACAGACCTGCTCCTGAGCATCATCAAAGCTAAAAGACTGGTTAGGAAGAGATGCTGAGTATGAGCTGGGTTAAAGGGACAAATGGAGCAGTTGGGAACATAAATGAGATGATCCAGACAGCCAGAATAAACCATAAATTAGATACTATGAAAGTCCATCAAAATGTATTCAAAAACTTCAGTAGACACAGTAACATAATCAAAGCATTTTAGATTGGAAGAGATATAAACAGACACCTACTACAGCCTATACACAGATATCCTGAGACCTGTGTGCTACTGAGTTCTCTTTTAAGACTTCCTCTCTCAAGAAATAACAACCATACTCATTCGGATGTAGAATCCCTATAAGGAAGTAGGAGAGAAATAAGACAAGGGGTGGGCAATAATAGATGGGGGAGATAGTGAATAAAAGCAAAACACTAGTGAGGAGGGTCACAGTGAAAGGAGAGAAAAGGCAGCATCAAAAGGGGAAAATAAGATGAAGGGGAATACACAATTAGTAATAATAATTTTGTGAATAGGATGAACTCACCCATAAAACAGAAGCAGATAGTAGAGTGGCTAAAAAAGAGAATCCTACTACATGTGGTTTACAAGAAACATACATGAGGCAGGGAAATGCACATAGAATAAAGATAAGGAACTGGAGCAGAATTTATTTTGCTTGATCTGAAGTAAAAAAAAAAGCTAAATAAAAAAGTGATCTAATTAAAAGATATAAGGAAGGAAATTGAATCTTGATAAAAGGTATACAATGAAGTAATGTCAATAATAAACATATATATGGGGGCAACTGGGTAATTCAGTGGATTGAGAGCCAGGCCTAGAGACAGGAGGTCCTAGGTTCAAATATGACCTCAGACACTTCCTAACTGTGTGACCCTGGGCAAGTCACTTAATCCCCATTGCCTAGCCCTTACCATTCTTCTGCCTTGGAACCAGTACACAGTATTGATTCCAAGATGGAAGGTAAGGGTTTAAAAAATAATACTAATAAACATATATACACCAAAATGTATAGCTTCCAAATTTTTAAAGGAGGAATTAAATTAACTTCAGGAGGAAATCTACAAGTAAAACTATACCAAAGGGGGATCTCAATTTTTTCCACTTAGATCTAGATAAATAAAATTAAAAAATAAGTAAGAAAAAGTGAAGGAAGTGAATTAAATTTTTGAAAAGTTAGAACTAATAGATCTCTGGAGAAAAATTAAATTAGAAATGAAAATAAATGTACTTTCTTTTCAGCAGCATATAGCACCTATGCAAAACTTCCTTTCTCTCAGAACATATAGCCAGTTCATTTGTGCTTTTATTTAATCAGCATAAAACACTGTTAACGTATTAAATTCTAGTCTTTCTTTTACTACTGATTCTTCTGTAGTTATTGTCTCAGTTATAACAGGAACGTGATTCAGTTTCAGTAGGCTGCTATATTGATAAAGGAAGTTATATGAACCTTCTGATTTTTGTCAAAGCACATCAATTGGGTCAAGTTCAAATTTAGAGTTGGTAGAGAGATTAGAGGTTGTCTAATTCTATCCCACTATTTCAAAAGGGGGAAACTCGGTGTTACCTAGTGGTAGAGCTAGGAATCTAGGGCAAGTTATCTGATACCAAATTAATCTTTCTTTCACCTGCACCCCAATGCTTCAGTATCCATAGTCACTTATGTGATATGGCTTATATAGCATGGAGAAAGAACTTCACTCACAAATATTCCCTTTACCACCTTTATTATACCTACATTTACAACTGTGGAACTTCATTCTTTGTATCTTAAAGATTTCTCAGATAGGTTGTTAGGCAGACCTATATATCATTTCCTATTACTGGTGCTATGGAATATGGTAATCAGATTGCTGCCCAAAGGGAATAGCTTGCTAGAAATTGAGAACTATATATTTACTGAGTTTGGAAAAATAAACCCCATGATTATCTGCTCCAGCCACTGAACTATAACTAGGGATATTTGTTACCAGGATGAATATAGCAAATGGTCCCTGAGGCAAGGAGGTATATTAAAACATCTCTACTAAAAGCATCCTTATTGATATGGGAGTTTGGGTATGAGGATAGGGACTCAACTTGGATCGTGGATACTACCCACTTGGAAAAACTAAGGGCCTTGGACCCCTGCTTGAAACCATTTATAGAATCCTACAAGAGGAAGTAGGGATGGCTAGAAGGGAAGGTTAGAGAAAAGAAGGAACTCATTTTGTCAATTATATTCCTTTTTAAAATAAGTATTCTAACTAACTGGGTTCAAAGGTATATTGTTTCCATATTTCTAAAGGACTCCATTGGCTACCAGAAATATCTCAGTATGTCTTCCGAGAAGAAAGACCCAATCACTTTGTTCAAGTAAGAGCTCTTTCTGTTGCCCTGCTATCACAGAAGTAAATAAAAGGGGGGAAACAAAAGAACCCCAAAACATGTAGTACACATGGTTTTCTCATGATTTCTTAAAGAGACTTAGGATAGAGGTGCTATAATTTTCCTTAATATAAAGTTCTAATATTTGTTAATAACCCTCATCCTCAACTGCAAGCATTAACTAAGAAACTACTAGGCACCAAACACTTTGCTAGGCACTTTAAACAGAAAAACAAAAGGAAGCAGAAACTGAAAGTCTATAGTAATAATGGTTACATGCTTAAGTAGGTGCAAACCTATGTTGTAGGCTAGAACAATGAGAACTTGAGCAGTGTGGTCTATCATACTAGAGATCATAAAGTGAAAGTAGCAAAAAAAAAAATAGATCAGACAATAACTGTATGCTTCCTGAAGACAGAATAGATGTCCATCCAGAAAAAAAAACCTGCTATTTATACATGTCTTTTCAGTTACAGAGAATGACATTCTTCAGAAGCAACATCTTAAAATGACAGAAACAAAATGTAACAGAATTATAACAATCAGAGGGAGTCACTGTCAATTTTTAAATTTCCTATCCCTAGTATAGGTTATAACAGAAGTCTTGTTAACAAAAATAGCAGAAAGGAAGACGTATTCAGAACATCATAAATTATTTACATCTGAACAAATAGCACATGGAAGAAACAAAATGCATCTCCAAATTGAGCAACAAAGGTAATGTTAAAGCAAGATTTTACCTGCCAAAGTGCACCTTCTCATCCTGAAAGTGAAGATGTATTCTGTCATCTTTGTTGCCTTCATATCTTTTATCCATAGACGCATAGTGATCTGGTAAATGGTTTAATAAGTTTCATGATGAGAATACCTTGGATTAAAATTCTACCTCTCACACCTATGAGCTATGTGACATTGGTCAAACCACTCTTAACCTCTAACTACCTCAGATAAGTCTTTGAAATGTATAATTTTTGAGGGTTTTTTATAGGACTTCAATTTTATAGTTCTCAGTCCCTATACCTTTTGGTCCTCAGGTAGAACTAAGTTGCATAATTCAAGTATTTGCATCAAGATTATATCATATTGAGGGCAGTTGGGTGCCTCAATGGATTGAGAGCCAGCCTGTAGATAAGAAGTCCTGGGTTCAAACCTGACCTCATACATTTCCTAGTTGTGTGACCTGGGCAAGTTACTTAACCCCCATTGACTAGCCAGCCTTACCACTCTTCTGCCTTGGAACCAATACATTATATTGATTTCAAGATGGAAGGTAAGGGTTTAAAGAAAAAAAAAAGATTGTATCATATTCTTTTTAGACCCACCTTCTTCCAATAGCTTTCCTTCTCTGCTTCTTCTTCTCCTACTCTGCTTCTCTTGGTAATTGACTGGCTAGAAGTTTCTGGCCATGCCTTAGGAGTTTATGCTGGAATTTCCAAAGACTGACTCCTTCTTATTCTAATGTCACTACATACAATCAAGGCAGAACAAAAATAAAAACTGATTTTATCTTAGTTACTAGAATTCTTACTTTGAATCTGACTAACATTTCCCCATGTCACTATAAACAGTAGAGGACAAAACATCATGAAGCAGACCAACTCAATATGTTAAGTGAAACAACCAAAAGAGTCCTCTCCTGTGTAAGTTGGTTGTCATAGAACTTGAGGACAGCATTATAATTCTAGTACAACTATTTTTGGACTCAGGATACTAAGAATCTCATGACATATTTCTAGCATTCAAAAAATGAAATTGGAGAAAGAAAAAAAATGAAGAATTAGACTTTCCATGTAGCATGTTTGTTGTAAATTCTTATATTTGAGTGCATAAGCATATAGAGACTTCTCAATTCTAATAAAATGAGTGGTTCAGTCACAATGCTTAAAACACAGGCCATTCAAAGGTGGCAAAAGAACACATCTTCCAAGCACTGATTGACTTCAAGGACTGGGATGAATACTCTAACTCAAATAATAAACTTATCTAGTGAATAAACTACATTTGCAATGATTTGCTTAACCGTAGGGGATAAAATCATGGTTATATCTGCCCCTTTGCTTCTGCAAGAGATTGCATGCTCTAAAAGTAGGTAATATTTGAATTAACAAGAAAGTAGAGACAAAATTAGATGAAGAAGCATCTTCAAACCTCAATTAGATAAATCAAAATTTTTATACTAAAGAAACCATCTAGTTACCAGCCTATAATGGCTACTACTTATAAGTTTTCTTTGTGCATAAGTCTCTAAGGTTTGGGGAAAAGAGAAAGGGGTTTATTTGTTTTTCAAAGACATTTATTCAAATTTTCTTTCCATTGCATTTAAAATACAAAAAGTTCAAAAATTATAATATAATATCTGTAATAAATGTTAGCAAATGTTTATTTACCAAAGTATCATGAGATCACAACAATAGATTTGTACCTCAGATTTATAATTTTATTGAGTCCAAGGATTCTTAGTCATTTTTGGGTCATGGACTCCTTTAGAGTAAAGCCTATTTACCCAATTTCAGAACTTAAAAGTATAAAATAAAGCATTTTGATTAAAAAGGAAGTCAACAATATTGGAAATATAATTATCAATTTTTTTTAGATTTCATAATCTCCTTGAAATCTATACAGAAGCCCTGGGTTAAGAATTCCCGATATAGTTTAATCTCTTTGCTTTACATACTAAGAAACCAAGGCCCAGAAGGATTGATTAGATGAGTAGAGAGGCAATATATTATGGTGAATAGAATTCTGAACTTGGAATAAGGAAGATCTAAGTTTAAATTTCACTTTTTTCACTTGCTAATTATGTGATGATTAAAAATACATTCATCGTCTTTAGTTTCCTCATTAATATAATGCAAATAATAACACCTGTGGCACCTACGTCACTGGGTTATTTGAGTATCAGCTAAGAGAATGTATGTGAAGTTCTTAGAAAAATGCAGAGTGCTATGAAACGCCAGTTGCTGCTATTATTGCTCAGGGTCACTCAGGTAAAATAATCCCTTATACTATTAGAATTGGTTTTTTCAAAAAAAAAATAGTAATTTATATGCCTTATTACATTTAGGATAACAGATTCTATTGCTGTCTTCCATAAGAAAATGAATTGAGGTAACATGTCAAGTGCAGATACTGTCCTGTGGACAGCTAAACAATTGCTTGAGGTATTCCTTCCCCATAAAGCAGAAATGGTTTTAGACACCTCAGAACATGAGTCACTGCGATTGTCTGTGCCTGTGGATTCATCTGTTATTTTTACAATGGTATGCGTTCTGAAGCCATTAATTCCTCGGGAAAGAAGAGAGTCAGAGGGTTGCATAGCTAACCCTGCCACCTGCACTTTCTGGAAATGTAGTCTGAGCTGTTTCATTCTCTTTTATTCAATACACACAACAAAACGATGGAGACTCGTCAATACTAATCATTAGGCCAGTTGCATACAGTGCACTGACTCACTTGCAATTATTCCCCTGGCTATTTCCATCTCCTGGGCAATAATATCTGATAGAGAAATTGAATACAGCCCACATACTCAGATTAGCTGGCAAACTTGCTACATTTCAAAAAGCCTCTCCTTTCACAGAGCCCAAGCTTTGCTACTTTTAAATTGCTCTGCATTGATACACCAAAGGCAGGAGTCTATAGTTTGTTACCCTGTGGAAGACAGCAGAATAGAGCTGAGACTTACTTGTGCCATCTAGCCATCAGGTCCTAGCCTATATAAAGAAGATTTTCTCAATTCAGACTCAGAAATAATAGAAGTTGGTCAATGAGATCCCTTTATGACTCCCTCAAGAAAGTGCAGAAAGTAAACGTTAGGGAAGACTTACATTCATATACTACCTTATGTGACCCTAGACAGTTAACTTCATTGAGCCTCAGTTTCTTCATTTGTAAAATGAGTAGGTAGTACTAAATGGCATCTTCCAATTTAAAAAATCTATGAACCTATGAGCACTAAGAAATAACCAAGAACCTGACCTTCAATTGCAAAATCCTGGGTGGCTACTACAAAATGGATGAGAATATTTCTTTGCTATTAGAAGCATCATCAAGGATTAATGTACAGTGAACTGTATGATAATCTCATGGATAATTCTAGTATAAAATCAGAAGGATCTAGGAAATAGCTTGACTGAACAAAAAAAGGAATATTTCAATCTTACAAGTATTAGAGAATATTAAAGAAAAATAATTTAGTTTTATAAAAATATACTAAACTGCTTCTATGTTCAAAGCATTATGCTAGAGACTAAAGATACAAAGAAAAAATAGGCCAGGTCCTCAGGGAGTTCATGTTCTACTAGAGCTACCACACACATAGAGATAAATAAATCCAATCATGAAAAAGTAAGGTCAGGGAGATGCTAAGTTGATCAGTGGATTAAGTACCAGGTCTAGAGATGGGAGGTCCTATATTCAAATTTACCCTCACTGTGTGACCCTGGGAAAGTCACTTAACCCCATTGCCTAGCCCTTACCACTCTCTTGCCTTGGAACCATACACGATATTGATTCTAAAAAAGAAAGTAAAGTTTTAAAAAAGAATGTGGAGAAAGACAATATCTCTGCATTTAAGGGATGTGTGTAAGCACATGTGTGTATATGTGTGTATATATATATGTATATATATATATATGTGTGTGTGTGTGTGTGTGTGTGTGTAGAGGTGTATGGGATGCTCAGGGAGGAGTAGTATCTCTGGTATGGAGGGCTTGTCGTGCCCTCCTAGGGCAGCTCTCCAGCCTCTGATCCTCACCTGACACCCAGCTCTTACTTGTGGCTCCCAGTAGCTGCTAGCTTGTAGCAGTGGCCACACCCTGGGCAATGGCTTCGACAGGCCGGCTAAACCTTGTGAGGGTAGCCATCGAGTCATCGACCCCTGGTGAACCAGGGCTTTCCTCACCTAGCATGTGAAGATTGCTTTGGTGGAACAGGCGGAATAAACCAATAAGAAGATTCAAAGGCTGAGATGGCGACACAGCAAAGCACTGTGGAGTGCTTAGGGCGTGTTGGAGCACAAAAGACAACACGGCCATCCAATGCAGCTGAGGAGGTCTCCAGGTATTATGATTGTTCGTGCCATTGGACCCAGGCTTCCAATGCCGAGAGAGTGGGACTGTCTCTGTGCATCGACTTTTCTACTTAAATTTCCTTCATGCACAAGTGTCTTTGTGCACACTCATCTATCCCAACCCTGTCCACCCTCTTCAAGAACTGCAGCGATGGGGGAGTGGTAATGCAACAGGTGGACGTGACCACTGGCAGTTGTAGTCACGATCCTGCACATAGGCAGCCCACGGACCAGTGGTCGCTCAGCCCTGTGGGCAGCAGACACGTTCGGCAGCATCCTGGGTGACTGAGCAGCCCTCTCTAGGACAGCACTGCTCACCCTAATCAAGGGAGGGGACTAGAAAATGTGTCCCAAACATTGCCTGTCCTACAAACACCCGGTCAGCACACCGCAGCTAGCGGGTCATCCCTTTAAGAGGTCAAAATCAAACAAAATAAAATACAAAGAAACTCCTATTGGGAGCATGGAACATCAGAACATTACTTGATAGAGAGAATACCCCAAGACCTGAGAGAAGAACAGCTCTATTCGGTAAAGAACTGGCGCGATATAACATCGACATTGCAGCCTTAAGTGAAACACGCTTACCAGAAGAGGGATCACTCAGTGAACCCACCACTGGATACACCTTCTTCTGGAAAGGTAGAGCCAGAAATGAAGACAGAATCCACGGTGTTGGCCTGGCTTCAAGACCAGTTTGCTCAAACAGCTGCCAGACTTGCCTGTGGGCATCAGCGAGAAGCTCATGAAGATCCATTTGCCTCTCAGCAAAGACTGGTATGCCACAATCATCAGCACATGTTCCCCAACACTGACCAGCACAGAGGAGACCATCGAGCAGTTCTACTCTGACCTGAGTGTCTTCCTGCACTCAGTGCCCACAAATGATAAGCTGAGACTACTGGGAGACTTCAACACCCGCTTTGGCCAGGACCATGAAAGATGGAAAGGAGTGCTCAGCAAACACAGCATGGGCAAAATGAACAATGGCCTACTGCTACTCAGCAAATGCTCAGAGTTCGAACTCACCATCACAAACACTGTGTTCGGAATGGCGAACAAATATAAAACAACATGGATGCACCCACGATCAAAACAGTGGCATCTCATTGATTACATCATTGTAAGCTGGCGAGACATCCAGGATGTACAGATCACCAGAGCCATGAGAGGAGCTGAATGCTGGAAGGACCACTGATTGGTTAGAGCGACTCTTCAAATGCGCATTGCTTCTCTCCATCCAAAACTCGCCCAGATAGTGCGTGCATTTTACAATGTGAGTCATCTTAGAGATCCATCTTATTTGCAAACATTCCAGTCCTTCCTAGACGACAAACTGTCTGTCAAGGGACCACTCACTGGAAGCTTAACCGAGAAATGGAACCGGTTCAGAGACACAGTGAAGGAAACATCAAAGGCTGTCCTAGGCCCCAAAAAATGCAATCACCAGGACTGGTTCAATGAAAACAACACTGCTATTGAAGACCTATTGAGCAAAAAGAACAAAGCCTTTATGGAGTGGCAAAATAACCCAAACTCTGCTCCTAAAAAGGACAGATTCAGGTCTCTCCAAGCCACGGCACAGTGTGAGATCAGGAATATGCAAGACCAATGGTGAGAAAAAAAGGCAAAAGAAATCCAGTGCTTTGCTGATACAAAAAAATACAAACAATTTTTCAGTGCCTTCAAGACTGTCTATGGGCCATTAAAACCTACCACCACTCCCTTGCTATCCTCTGACGGTGACCCTCTCATAAAAGATAAAAAAGGCATCAGCAACAGGTGGAAAGAACACTTCAGTCAGCTTCTCAACTGACCCTCTTCAGTCGACCAAAGCGCCCTTAACCAGATCCCTCGAAACCACACCATTGAACAACTTGACGTCCCTCCTTCAATAGAGGAAGTCCAAAAAGCCATTAAACAAATGAGTGCAGGCAAGGCACCAGGTAAAGATGGGATCCCAACCAAGGTATACAAGGCCTTAAATGGAAAGGTGCTCCAGGCATTCCACATAGTGCTGACCAGCATATGGGAAGAGGAAGACATGCCCCCAGAACTCAGAGATGCCTCCATCATAGCCCTATACAAGAACAAAGGCACACGAGCAGCCTATAACAACTACAGAGGCATTTTGCTACTTTCCACTGCTGGAAAAATCCTCACCCGTGTTATACTCAACAGACTCCTGTCATCTGTTTTGGAGCAGAACCTTCTGAATCACAAAAAATGTGGCTTCCGACCAGATCATAGCACCATGGACATGGTCTTCACAGTGAGGCAAATGCAGGAAAAATGCCTTGAGCAGAACCTGAGTCTCTACATTGTCTTCATAGACCTGACAAAGGCATTCGACACAGTGAACAGGGACGCATTGTGGGTGATCCTCAGCAAGCTTGGTTGCCCAGCAAAATTCGTCAAACTGATCCAGCTCTTTCATGTCGACATGACAGGGGAAGTTCTATCTGGTAGAGAGACTTCTGATCCCTTCAACATCTCCAATGGCGTGAAACAAGGCTGTGTCCTCGCTCTGCTACTATTCAACCTATTTATCACCCAAGTATTACGACATGCTGTGATGGATCTAGACCTGGGTGTCTACATCAAATACCGACTGGATGGCTCACTATTCGACGTTCGCCGCCTGACTGAAAAAAACAAAGACAACAGAGAGACTCATCCTGGAAACTCTCTTCGCAGATTACTGTGCTCTCATGGCCCACCAAGAAAATCATTTCCAAACCATTGTGGACAGGTTCTCTACAGCAACAAAACTGTTTGGCCTGACTATCAGCCTCAGCAAAACAGAGGTGCTGTTCCAACCTGCACCAAGGGAGGCCAACTAACCAGCCGTGCATTACAATCGACGGCACACAGCTTTCTAACATCAACACTTTCAAGTACCTGGGCAGCACCATTGCCAACGACGGGTCCCTAGACCACGAGATTAATGCCAGGATCCAAAAGGCCAGCCAGGCACTTGGGAGGCTGTGCTCCAAAGTCCTCCAACACAGCAGTGTAAGCACTGTGACGAAGCTCAAAGTGTACAACGCAGTGGTCCTCAGCTCGCTCCTGTATGGTTGTGAGACATGGATACTGTACCGGAAGCACATAAAACAGCTGGAGCAATTCCACCAATGCTCTCTCCGGGCAATCATGAGGATCCGATGGCAGGACTGAATCACCAACCAGGAAGTCCTCGACAGAGCCAACTCCACCAGCATCGAAGTCATGGTCCTCAAAACCCAGCTATGATGGTCTGGACATTTCATCCGCATGGACCCACAGCGAATACCAAGACAAGTATTCTATGGTGAACTGTCATCTGGACTCCGGAAACAAGGCTGAGCAAAGAAAAGATTCAAGGATCAGCTAAAGTCAAACTTGAAGTGGGCTGGCATTACACCAAAGCAACTAGAACTTGCTTACTCTGACAGAAGCAGCTGGCAAACCCACATTAACCATTCCGCCACCACCTTTGAAGATGAATGACGTCGACATCTCGCCACTGCGCGTGAACGCCGATACCAGGCCACAACCGCACCTTCTGTAACAACTGGAGTCCCATGCCCCACGTGCCACAAACTTTGCGCCTCAGTCTTTGGACTTCAAAGGCACATAAGGGTACATCAATAGATGATAATGCACAAAGACAATAATCATTCTCGGTCACCGAGAGACTACTACTACAGTATATGTGTATGTGTGTGCACATGTATGCATTCATTACATATGCATGCATACACATATGCATTCATTACATATATTTACAAAATTATTAAATGATTAAATTTTATGACATAGGAGGTAGAGGTATTCTATACCATACAAAATGGCTAAAATCATAGGGATGACAAAACCAAACTTCATGCAAAAAGAAATAGTTTGTGGAAATTTTTCTAAACAGGAAAATCATGAAATGGAACACAATATATACATCACTTGACAACCTTGTAAGATGTTAAAAGATGTAAGACACTAAAGAAAATATAATTTTGAGGGCAACATACAAAAAGGAAATGGGAAGGAATGAAAAAGTAGGAGGAAAAAGAGAAAAGGAAAAACTGAAATTTCTATTTAAAAAAATGTTTGCAAAAGAAAATATTCCAAATTCAAATTGTTTGTGACGATTTTTGGATATTTTGTAAATTATAACTGCTTTATTTCAATATAATTTTCCCCAAAACAGTTATGGTTTTTTAGCTTGGAAGATAAAAGAACAGAGAAATATACATCTAAATGCATTAAAGATCTAATAGTTTATCCAAAAAATGTATATTAAATGGTGATGTGCCTAGAATTATGATAAGTTGGTACTGAGAGAGACAGAAAATTTGTCAAGTCCAGAGCATAAAATTTACAACATATGTAACCTTCAGTGAATCTCTGAACCTTTGTTTCCATGCATGTACTGAAATAGAAAGGATAATCTGTGTGACACTATTACTTGTTGCTGCAGTGTCTGGATGCTCTGGCTTGAGACTAGAGAAAGCTGCTAGTATGGGATACTTGCTACAGAGATAGAGAGAGATACTGCCACAGGGATGCTGTGACAGGGGATTGCTCTAGATAGATATGGGGGAATGCTCTCGGGTTTGCCTACTGATCCCTACTGATGGCTAATGGATCAATATATTTCCTAACCTCCTCCTCCCTATTCCTCCCTCACTCCCTTCCTTAACCACCCACTTCTGGAAGCCTTTTGGCTTCCTCCCTCCCCCCTGAGTGGACTATAAAATACTGTAGTTTCCTTTCTCAGGTAAGGGGCTTATTGTGATAACAGGATGGGAAACAGAGGTAAGAGGGATGAAGGTTTCCCTAAACTATAAGGAGAATTTAGAAGGGTTATGGACATAATCAGTCTTGTCACAAACTGTGACAGAGAGACAGTTATAGAGATGGATGGAGGACAACTATTTAAAATCTTCTTTCTTTTTCACAAAGCCACCAAGACAAGTCTCTCCTTCAGCATGGTTTTCCTCCAACTCTTGGTCAGTCAAATCTCAGAGAGAGCAGAGGTTTCTCCCTTGGTCAGAGAGCCCCAAAACTAAGCTAGCCCCACAAGGGTCCTCAGCCAGCCTCAACTGCCAACTCCTGGGAACATTCCATTTGGAACCTTCTTCTTGATTGAAAGCCAGGTCCCCAGCCTTGGTTCCTGCTTCTTGGCTTGTCCTGCAAAACCTCTCTCTCTTCAAGTCTCTACCACAGTACCATGGTTTTAAAGCAAGCATGTATGCATATATGTAGGCGTATGCCTATTTTATATTTATGTACATATATATGAATATACATGTGACTAAGTGCAAAATGTAGGCACAGCAAGTATGGGGCACAGAGCATGAGCAAAGATAGAATCATTGAATGTTAGAGTTGAAAGGGACCTTTGATTTTATCTACTTCAATGCTACTATTTTACAAGTTAAGCAATTGAAGCCTAATAAAAAAGGAGGTAAAGGAGAAAGGAACCTAGTTAAAAATTCAGTTCTGAATTTTGGGGCAGAATAACTGATAGTTCTCTATTTAACCCATAAAGCATGCCAAGAGAAGAAGAATGGAGTACTGGATGTAAAACTGGCCTTAAGTTCTAAAAGATCAAGTATGATTTCATAAACATGCTAGATTTTGTGACATTGGAAAAATCACCTAATCTCTCAGGTAACTCTGAGATTTCAATTTGTAATGAAGGTGTTTTCCTGCATTGGTAGAGCTTCTCTACCAGCAGCTTCACATAAAAATTAAATCATAGAAACACAGATCTAGCTATCCTCCTTAGCCTCTTCAAAAACAAACAAACAAACAAAAAATGACATACCAACAACCTCTTAGTGGACTGGATTTTCAGACTAGTTTATCCTATTTCTCATCATTGATTGAAAGTAATGAGTACATGTAATATTCTTCTGAATCCTCATCTCCATTCTAATCAGTTCAATGTTTCCAGTTTCTCTTTTATCCAATTGGTCTGTTTTACTCATTCCACTCTCTTCCTTGAAATCTTGGCTCTATTATCAGCCAAATCATACATTCTCAACCTTTATAAGCAAGATCCCTTTCATATTGTCATGTGAGCCAAAATCTAGTACTCTACTGAGCACACCAAATTCTATACAAACATTGGAAGTCATTCCTTTTCTTAATTCATTTGACTCTTAAGACAAGAAGGAAGAGTGGGCTTCACATTGCTTCACACTAATGATTCTAGTTCTTTGCTTTAGGACCATTATTTGATTAGTTTTCATATTTGGAGCCCCATTAAATCCACCTATGCTCTTCTCTCATTTTTTTCTCTGTAATGATAGATCTCTAATTCATGACTTTTTCCCACTAACTTTAGTAAAAGCAATCCACTTTATCTTTTCTGATTATCCTAGGAGATATTTTTACTCTTGTAAAGACATCTTTAATTGCTTATTGAGTACAATCCCAACCTTTTTGCCTGTGTATTCAAGACCCTACACAGTCTGGTATTATATTAATCTTGTAGTTTTATCTGAATATTTCCCCATCTGTGTACAACTCTCCATCTAAGGTGATCTACTCTGTGTTCCCTAAATTGTTCAAGGAACCTCGTTTCTTTGTTTAAATTTCCCCCTATACCTGGAATGACTTCTTACTCCTCCTTAACTGTTGAATCTCTACTCATTATTTTAGAGTAAACTTCTGAATTTCCTCCCTGAAACTTTCCTTAATCACACAAGTCACCAATGATCTTAAACCTCACATAGCTTTCCTTATTTTACCCCTTCCAATTCACTTAACATGTATTCTTATTTAATATAGTTATTTATCTCTAAATGCATTTTATCTCTCTACTTAATTATAAGCTATATAAGGGCAAACACTTTATTTTTTCATCCCTTCCAGTGTCTAGGAAAGTTCTCTATACACAGTAGGTAGTTAATAAATTAATTAATGAAATATTTGTCAGTATTTTAAAGACAACAGTCAGATCAGAACATGGAGTTCACATTTTAGAAAAAAATGTGCATCCTTTTAGTCTTATGTATATAACCTCATATAATATATTAGGTTCAGTTTAGTAAGTTAAGTTGTCTCATTGATTAGTCACATCATGGAGAGACTTGAAATGCCAGATTATGAATATAATGTTTACCTTTCTGAAGGCAAGAGGTTAGATAAAATGATTTCTCAAAATCCCCTCTAATTCTATTGTATTATAAAATATCCTGGATAGTTCATCTTAGGTAATGAGTGAAAAATCCTTCCTACCCCAGATAAAAATAAAGATCATTTATCTCCTTTAAATGTTTAGATCTAGATCTTCTTTTTTTACTTTCCTTAAATACATGCATCTTTCCAGTCTGATAAATCTACTCAACAATATACTAAAAAATAAATAGATGGATAGATTGATAAATAGATAGGAACAGAATAGACATCTAGAGAAACAAATAAATAAGTAGATAACTGCATAAATAAATAAAATTAATATTTCTTCATCAAAAAATATCTCAGGAAAACACGTCTTTCCTTATTGATTCTGTGAATTAAATCCAACTCAAAGCCATGAGAGTTTTATTATTTTTCAAACAGTGACATTGTCTAATTCTACAGTCTTCCAGTCACTCCACTAGACTTAACTGCCTGATACTTGTTTAAGTGTTGATCAATGCGTACTTTTGTATTTCAGCTGAAAGCACCTTGCCACCTAGCATTAGCTAGGCTATTCTTCAACTAAATAGTGTATATTTGCTCCAACTTATAATGTGGAGTTTCACAGTATCCAAATAATTGAAATCAGATGGTTTTTGTGCTACAAAATATAGGAAACTCTGGAGTAAATTGGATTACAAACCACTAAAAGTGCCAGAAGCTATCAGATCTGAAAGCAATATTCTTTTAAGTATCTGACATATGTAACTCACTGCAGTGCATCATGCTACTTAAGGAATCTCCTCTAGCATCCTGATTCCACCTAGAACAGAATTCTGTCTTGACTGCAAAATGTGTTCCTAATCAACTGTTAAGAAATCAACCCTGATGGTGGATCTTTTTTGCCTCTTACCAAAATACCTTATTCCAGACAAGTATTTGGTGGTAGTCATCTAAAATGAGACACAAAGATGCTTAAGATGGCTCACTTTCATGCCCAAAAATTTCAACAAATTCATTCCAAATGCAATGGAAGGAGGTAGAGGAGGCAGATGATGCCTCCAGTTTTAATAAAAGGTATCTACTAAATAGGACTCAGCAAAAAAAGTCTCATGAATTTATGTTTTTAAAACAGTCTAAGAAATTTCTTCTTGCATTTATAAACCCCATGGCAATGATAGCCACTGATGTCTGTATCAACTGACATCATTACTATAACCTGTATAGGTAAAATTTTAGTGATGTGAACTGTATTTTTGATAATGAAAATTGCTATGCACTCCTACTTGATTTACTCCAGACCTGGGATTTTTGCCAGGTTGCAAGGTTGAAAGATTCACAACCCACCGATTCCTGGCAGAAGTAGTCAACAGTTAAAATTGTAAATCAGCTCCTATGACCATGATTAGTTAAAAGGGATGACTTTTATTTGACATATCATTGCCATTTTATTTCCAGTTCTTTAATTGCCTACTTAAAAAACATACTTTCTTGTTATAGCTGTGGCTACATGGCCATCGTACAGATCTGGAACCAAACATTAGAATTAAATGCCTCATAGTTTATCATTGTGTCAGAAATGAACAAAGAATAATGATAAGTTAAAAGAGAACAAGAAAATATATCAATATAAAGAAAACCATTCAGAAAATGCTGATCAGGAGACCTAACCAATCCCATGTAATTTCCCTTCCCCATGATCAAAGCCATGGTATCCTCAAATGATTTGCTTTAAAAAGAGTACTTGTTCTAATGATATTTCTCAGAGTCTTAAAAATATTTATTAAGCATCTGTTATATTATAGGTGTTGAACTAGGCATACAAAATTTTTAAATGGCCTCTGCGTTCAAGTAACTTATATTCTAATGAGTCAGACAACATATACACATACACATGCATATCTATACACACACTAGATAGAAAACAAAAAAAAAATATATATATATATATATATATATATATTGCTAGTGTCTTTCTCATCACCCTAAGGTTTGTTGTTGTTACTATTTTTGAGTCATTTTTAAGCACATTTGGGGTTTTCTCACAATAATACTGGAATGGTTTGCTATTTCCTTCTCCATTTCATTTTATAGATGATGAAAATGAGGCAAATAAGATGAATAGCCTGCCCAGGGTAGATTTGAATTCATGAAGATGAGTTTTTTGTTTTGTTTTGTTTTTTACTCTGGGCCCAGCCCTCTATCCACTGTGCTAGCTAGCTGCCTCAAACCCTAAGATTATCTGGTATCAGATAGAGAGATGGAAGTAGAGGTGGAGATGGAGATAGATACACACACACATATATACATATATACTCACAGTGTTTGTGTGTGAGTGTGTGTAAATTGTCCCTAATTAAAAGCTAAGAAAATAGATCAAATGGTGGATATTTTTTGTCTTTTGACCAGATACACATTTCCAGACAAATATTTGATATCAGTCATCTAAAATGGGATGCAAATTTGAACAAACTAATTCCAATGAAATATATATATATACATATATATATATATAATTTATATATGTATATAAAGAGAGAGGAAGATACAGAGGGACAGAGACAAAGACAACAACAGCAATGGATATAAGTATAGATATCACATATATACATATATATATACACACATATATACTTTGTGTGGTTACACACTTAACTTTCCTTTTCCTTTTCTTCTCTTGACTTTGCTTACTCTGAATATCTTTTTTTTTTATTGGCATAGTTTTTAGTGCTCACCTTCCCCATTGCTTTTATCCTTCACTGACAGTGTTATGGAGAATTCATATCTAGAAACAAGAAATGACTTTCCCAAAGGCAAAGCAACCAGCTCTTGCAAATTATTACTTTTTTGCTTCTGTTTATTGGGGGCAGTATTGTTGTTGGAAAGTTCCCTAGATTTGGTACTTGATGCCCTGGGTTTAATTGCCATTTCTCATGCTTACTACTTGAATGGCCTTAGGAATAAATTTAATCTCACTGGACCTCAGTTTTGCCAAATGGAACATTTTGAATGGGGGAAGTTTCAACCAATTTGCCTTTGGGGTTCTGGCCCTAGATCTATGTTCTTATGATCCCTTGGTATGTAGTTTCTTTCTATGCTGGGTCCCACCACTTTCATACAAACTAAAGAAATGAATTGTAAGGCAAACTTCCAAAATATTTTTGCATACATGCGACCTATTTCCAAAATAGGTTAAAATGTTTCTCCTTGAGTTGTTTCTGGAAGTGAGGGTTGGGGTAGACTTTTTGTTAGTTTTTCTCTGCCAGCACTATAACGTTAGTAATTTATTGCTGGAGAAAAAGCAGAGGGATTTCAACTGCACTCCCATATGTCATAATATTCAATTTAAAAAACACTGCAACAGTTTCGAGGCCAAGTAAAAACCAACAAAAAGTCATTAGGAATTCAGCAAACTTGACAAGATTATTTTAGATATCTCTGTGTCCCTTTATTATAATAAAACAGAAATTTGTCTTTCTTAATGTGTGGTCATCTATCACTAGTAGTAATTACTTTTTCTAATTAATTATTTCCAAGTTAATTACACATTACAGGATAAAGAACAAACCAATGTCAATGTGGCTGACAGACCATGATGCTAGTTCTCTTTTTGTTATGGAATGAATCATGTATTCAATAGTATAAGCACACCACAAACATGAATGAGGTCAAGGGGCAAAGAGAGTGAATGATTAAAGAAGTATAATTCAATGAACAGGAAGTTTACTTTGACCATTTCACATCATCAATCTCCTTCCAGTTCTTACATTAAGAATTCATCAGTCATGTACTTCACAATGAAATTAAGAATGAGTTCTGAGATATGACCTGGTACGCTCTCCTATTTTTAGCAAAACTCTTAATTATAACAACAACAACCACAAAAATTACTAGTATTTATGCAGAATTTAAGATTCATGAAGTTGTTTATGCATATCTCATTTATTCCTCATGACAATCCTATGAAGTAAGTGCCATTTTTATCTCCATTTTACAGACAAGGAATATGAGGCATAAAGAGGTTAAGTGACTGGCACAGAATCACATAGCTAGTAAATATTGTGGGAACATATTTTATTATATTGTTCAGATTATACTAATGGTCAGGCTAACTTCAGATGCTCCAGAACTGTAAGAAATGCTTACTTTTTTAGTGCTTGCTGTGAAGATTGGATTTAGCTATTTCCTGATTTTTAACAGTGAAGATGCTTATTCTAACAACATCAGGGATGTCTTGGGAACTTTGCATTACTCCACTCCACTTTGTATACAAAATCTCGAGAATGTCTGTAACCATGCTTGAAGATCGAGTGTTTAGGAGGATGGCCCTTGATAGAGAAATTGACAAATCAGAAACAGCTGACAGACCACTGGGCTGTCCTAAGTCAAGGTTAGGCTACTATTGGTGCAGGGGAGATGCAGGAATGGGAGATAGAATCCTCTAGGGTTTTTTTTTCATGGGGCTTCCTCTCATCTGTCTCCTTCCCCAGAGAGATGACTCTGGATGGTAGCGTGCTAAGCATTCCAACATTTTGGAGTGGTGGCAGCTATTTGTCTGGGTTTTGGCGGTGAGTTTGCCCTTGAGATAATTAAGGTTCAGGCATCTTGGCTGAGCCCTCTTGGAGTTTCAGGTTGATTACTTCCTCCTTTACTCTCCAAAACCTTATGTTCTTAGAGCCTCTAATCTTTCCCCTGGCCCAAGCCAGATAGGAGAAATCCTACACCCTTTCCTTCTCCCTTCTTCTTAATTTCTTTCCATTATATTAATTAAATAATCATAAATTTCCAGCTGACTTGGGTATTTTATTTATGTGGGATATCCATGGCAACCAATAATTAATATAGTTTAGGTCACAGTGCTAAAATTATCCTTTAAATTGCTTTGTATCTGGTCTTCTTGTTTTAAGTTCTACCCAAAGCACATGGTTTGAGTTCTCAAATTTAGAATGAATATTTATATTTACCTGTTGATGTACATCTCAAACTGTCCTTTTTTGGAAATGACCTATTACCAACAGGCAAATGTTATTTTGCCCTTGTCTAAACCCTGCATAATATAAACCTCACAGATATTCAGGAGGGAGCCACACTCTTTTCCAGTTTTCTCCATTGCTGAATTACCTAATAAATTATTTCTAAAACTATTGTAGGTTTTGGGGTTTGTTTTTACCTAACTCAAGGTTGGATTTTAACTTGTCTACCTGACTCCAGACCCAATACTCTATCCACTGCTCCAGCCAGCTTCATTACTAGATTATCCCAGTCAGGACAATTTCTCTGATTTTTAAACATTTCCAAAAAAAGAAATTTCTAATAGCCTTCATCATCTGGAAATCAATCCATCCATATGTCTAATGTCTTCCATCTCTCACACTTCAGCTTAAGCTGATTTCTTCTTGTTCTATTCCTAATACAAATAAAAAACAAGCTTGTCATCATAATAGGCCTTTCACGTATTTTGAGACTCAGTATTTTCTTTATAGACTATATGATCTTAGTTCTCTCATCTAAATTCAAATTTCTGGCAAATTAAATGGAAATCAATTTCATGTAATTCCCTTTGGGGGATACAGACTAAATTGGTAATTTTATTGCTTTGGGTACTCTCAGATGAGGATATTCTCTACCATTGCAAGGCAGTACCTTCTCTGAAACTTCTAGTCTGAGAGAATTGCTTAGAACACTAAAAAATTAAGTACCTTGGCCAGGAGCACACAACTAGTGTGTCTCAGAGACAGAACATGAACTTAGACCTTCTTGGTTCTGTGTCCAGATCTCTGTCCACTATACCACAACTGCCTCTGCTTAATTAAATGTACCAAGTACTCATTGAGTGACTGCCATATGCTTATCATACAGCCTGGAACCTTTCCCCAATAGCTTTAGAGGTTTGTTGTCTTCTGCAGGGGGTGAATGGGGGTGCTACAGAGAAAGGGGAAGATAAGGCTTACCCACATGAAACAATTTGAACACATAGAAAAGGAAATGTTGATTGATATTAACCAGCAGGGTTTCATAAAGAACAAGTCAGATTGAAACTAACTTCATTTCCTTGTCTTGGAAAGTTCTTATCCTAGAAGATCTGGGGATGATGTGGGCATTATATTGTTTGTTTGTTTGTTTGTTTGTTTTTGTAGATTTCAGCAAGGCATTTGTCAAAGATGCCTTTATTGTCTTTATGGATGAGATGGGGTGAATTATGCGATTTTGATGGATTTGGAACTGGTTGAATGAATGGACTCAAAGGATAGTGATGAATAGATGTGAGCCTTTCGAGAATTTCTATTGGAATATCACCAAATTCTGTCCTTGGCCATACTATAATCAGTGGGTATTTTCGTTGTTTTGTTTGTTTTTTTGAATGACTTAGATAAATTCATAGATGGCATATTTTTCATGAAGCTAGAGTACCCAGTGATTCTGTAATGGTCTCTGACAGCAAGATGCTCTTTCTTCTTCTTCTAAGATGCTGCACAAGAGGCATGGCATGCATTGTCAGGGTGTGTAGATGCTATGTCCCAGAATACTGTCTGTAGTACTCTGGCATAATTTTAATAGGCTGTACTTAGTCACAATGTTAGTAACTGAGAGATGTTTAATGAGTCTTGATATATCAAAGTTATATGTGATATTCCCTCACTATGATGTAACCCCAAATGAATAATCAGTCTCATTCAGGCCACAGAAGACTTGTCTGTCATTTGGGTTCTACTCTTTTGGTTAGCAGAACTGTATCTTCAATCTTCATTATTACTATAGAGTGAAGTAAAGTAAAGAAGCATGATTCATTCCAAAAACTGGGGATACAAATAAAAACAAAAACCACACAAACAAGCCAAAAATATATGCCCCTGCTCTTAGGGAGCTCATAGTTTAATGGAGGAGATGAAATGGAAATTGCATATGTATTACCTTGTTTATACCTAATCATTTGCACACACTCCCACTTGTATGCATGTATATTTATCTTGTTTTACATAATTCTATGCAAACATATATATATATACATATATGTGTGTGTGTGTGTATGGATATATCATAAATTGGAGGTAATCTCACAGTAGAGGCACAATTAAGGAAGACTTGGAAAGGCTTCTTGCAGAAGGTAGGACTTTAGCTTATGAAAACCTGGGAAACCAGAAAGCACAGATGAGGAGAGAGAGAGAGAGAGAGAGAGAGAGAGAGAGAGAGAGAGAGAGAGAGAGAGAGAGAGAGAGCTCCAGACATATGAGATGAGCAATGAAAATGCATTCAGTCAGGATATAGAGTGTCTTATGGAAGGAACAAGAAGAAAGCAGTAAGAATCCAGAAAAAGTGGAAGCATAGACATCTGGGTACAAAAGAGCTGAGGTAAGCCTCCTTCATCTCCTGGTACCAGTCCAATGAACTTCAGTTCATGGAAAACTAATGTCATTTTCTCTTTTTTAGTACCTCTAATGTAACTGTCTACAGTTGTAGCAAAATACCACCTATCCTCTTTGGAAGCACTCTGCTGACACTTCCAAATAGCCATCCTCTGTTCCTGGCTCTGAATTTCTTTGCCTTTACAGGAGTCAATCAGTCCACAAACATTTGTTAAGCAGTTACTATGTGCCAGGAATTATGATAAGCACTTGCAATAAAAAAGGGGCAAAAACATAGCCTCTCCCCTCTTAGAGCTCCAAGTGGTTCTGTGCACTAGACTGCTTTTTTAGTAGGTTTCTTTAGTAGGCTCTTCCTGGCATCATATGGAGCCATTTTTGTCACTTCTGAATAGTATTTTCTTTTCGTGAGTATCTATGATTGACTGTACCAATCCTGAGTAACCTGAGGAAGGGAAGGAAAAGAAGGAGAAGTGAATCAGTAAATGGTGTTACTCATATAGCATCAGGTATGGCGGTAGTATGTTTGTTGTCTTGTACCATTTCCCAATTATTTTGTTAAGTCAACTGTGGTCTATATAGCCCATCCTAACTGAAGGGACAACCTTCAATTACAGCTATCTGAAGAAAGTTCTCCAGCACAAGTACACAAATGAAGCCTTTTTTCTGTCTTCTGTTAAGTATAGGACTCCTTTTGTACTAGGTGCCAACACTTTACTTGTGAGCTATGACCTCTGGATGATTCATCTTTAGAGTGCATATGATGTCAAAGACAATCCCCTGGAGGCTTTTTCATAATTTCCTCAAGTTTGTTTTGTTATATTCTTCTGCACTGGTCCCTTGCCAGGACTCCATCACATTTACAGCATGTTGCAGCCAGGATTCAAAGGGCTCCTCTCCAAGTAGGTGAGCATGCACCCACTCTCAGAAAATGCTCATAATTGCTAATAGTGAGTCTCTCTGATCATGCTGGTTGACTTACAATCTGTCCCACAGACACAGCTTCTGACACTTTTGATATTGTGTAACTAGCTGACAAGGAGCATCCTCCTACCCTCCCCCCAGAAGTTCTTGTCTATTTTCTACAGTTCATCTTATTCTGTGCATAAAGAACTTTTAACTCACCCAGAAATCCTTAATTAGAACTGCAGTGTTTAGTTAGTATTCCCATTTGCAGGTCACTCTTTAGGTAACTGGAAAGCTCTACTCCCTTCAATTTCAGGCAAATCACATGATGCAGTCACTACATCATCTTCCTCCCTTTTTTTTCTCCCCTTTTACAGTATCTTATATCTTCAGGAAAAAAATCCCTTGTGTTATAGAAAGAGATTTCTTGGTAATGTAATCACAGTCCATAGGCATCCCACAAACCAGCAGTTCCTTGATATTAGTCTCATCATGGAGCATCAGTTATCAAGTGCATCCACTTCAACCCCCAAGTGCAATGATTTTTGACTCATGTCTACTTGTGTTACTTTCAGAGTCTAAATGCAATGATAATAACAGCAGCTAGATCACTCTAATCACCAAGATTGTATCACCCTCCTCCCAAGCTTGGATAGACTCACAAAGCATCAAAGACTTCCTGCACAGTAAGCCTAGGACGCTTTGACCCTAAAACATCCTAACTTGATTTAAGCCAATGAGTGCATGTACTTTATACCTCAAACAGGCCAACAAGTACCTCAGATGAATTCCACTCCCTCATTTGTAGTTTCAAATTCTAAAGAATTCTCAGTGATAGCTCATCTACTTGACCTGATTTTGTTTCTACTCATCATACTTATTGTTTTGTTCACTTAATCTAAACCTAGCCACTGAAAGACTTCTACTTACAACAAAACTGAATAGTAAAGCAATAGGCAAAAATTCGACAACATTCCCAAATAGGAATAACTTTTGTGCCCCTTCTCCCATAGAATAGTTTGCGAATTCAGTTCCTCTGAACTTTCAGAGCTTTAATTGGGAAGGCATGAGCAAAGTCTGAGAAACTCTCCCCAGGGCTGAAATCCTAGGATGGAAGCTTTCAGTGAAGTATTACTAGGTAAACAACTGTTTCCCTCACTTTAATTCCTGCAAGCCCAGTTTTCTTGATCAACAATATTTCTATCCAGCTCCTGGCTTGTCATGTCTCAGATACTAATGTTTGCCTGGAATCAGTCACTACATGCCAACTGCCTTAGTCATCTCTCTGTTTTATGTGGCCTCAAACCCAGAAAATACTTTAGTTCTTCCTTGAGCTTACCAAAAGTCTCTCATCTTTTTCTTTGCAAACTTCTTTTAGGGCATACATTTCTTATATAATAAAGCCTTGGTTCATTAAGAGTAGAGATTGTTTCATTCTTTGTATTTGTATTCCCAGTGTGAAAGTGACCAGTGGGTTTTAATGGACTATAAGCTAATTATGAGTCAACAGAGCAATGTAACATCTGAAAAGATGCCTTAAGCTGCACTAAAGGAAGTAAAGTGTTCAGAACGAGGAAGATTTTACTGCATTCTATCCATATTAGGAATATTGTACTTAATTCTAAGTTTCAATTTTTAGCATAGAAATGGATTAGCTAGAACTCATAGAAAGAAGGAAAATCGGGATGATAAGAGAACTCGACAACATGTCATAACATGTCATATGATCATCATTTGAAGTATTTAAAGATAATGTATAGAGAAGCATGGGGGCAACATGATAGCCTTCTTCAAGTATCTAAATGGTTGTGATGTAAAAGGGACTAAATTGTTTTTTCTTGGCTTCAGAAAACAGAAGTAGATGAGGGGCATATTTCAACCTGATTTAAAGGGAAAAAATTCAATGAAATCCATCTGAACATAAAATAGACTACCTTGAGAAATGAGTCTTTCACCACTGAAAGTTTTCAAGTAAAGGATGTATAATGTACTCCACCACCACCACTACCACCTTCACCCTGAGGAAATTTCTGCACAAACTTTGGATTCCATGATTGTAAGAATTAAAAAGCAATGATGTCTCCTGGTTTTGTGACATTTCTCCTGATTCTTCTACCTCTGACTATTTCTTCTGAATCTTCTTGGCATTTTCTTCAGGGCCATAACCACTAAACATAGATATTCCCTAAAGTTATCTCCTGGATCCCTTTACTTCTCTTTCTATACAATTTCTCTTGATCTCATCAACTCCATTCAGTTAAATTACATCTCAATATAGATGATTCCCAAATCAATATTTATAGCCTTAATTTCTCTTTGAAGTTCTAGTGTCTAGTCACCAACTATTTTGTACATTTCGAATTTAATGTTCTGTAATATCTCAACCTCAAGGTATCCAAAACAAAATTCATTATCTTTTCCTAATGTACTCCCCTCTTGTCAACTTAATTTTAAGGGTGCCACCAACTCCTCAGGCACCCAAGTTCACAAGCGTTACCCTTTACTCTCTATAACCCTAAAATGTACAATATTTTGTCAAATTTTATTGTTTCCACTTTCACAATCTCTCAAATACATGCATCTCCTTATTTCTAAGTACAAACTGCCATTTTTGTATATCCCTTTATTATCTTATGCTTGGATGACTGAAACAATTTTCCAGTTGAGTTTCTCATCTTGTCATTCTCTATTCCAATCCTTCTTCAAATCAGCTGCCAAAAAGCTTTTCTTAAAGAACAGAGCCAACTATGTCACTCCCACCACCACCTCAATAAATTCAATTGCTTCTACCTCCAGGATTAAATATAGAATTAAAAATCAGATATAGAAATTTCATTTGAGCATTTGAAGCCCTTTAAAACCTAGCTACTTTATAATCTTCCAGTCTTCTTCAAATTTTACTCCCCTCCACAAATATCTGTGATTCAACTATATAGGCCTCCTTGCTTTTCTTTGCATAGCATAGTCTATATTCTAATTTTATGCTATTCCTATGACTATTTTCATAGCTAGAATATTCTTTCTCCTCACCTCCACATACACCTCCACTTCCTAGATTCCCTGAAGTTCTTCAAGATTCAGCTCAAACCATCTTTTGTGGGTATCATCCAGTTATTCATCCCTGTCCATACTCTTTTCAAAAAACAAAAACTTTATATTCACACATATACATTTTGTATGCATATAATTACTGAAAAATTTGAAGCCAAGTATTGGGGTTGGGGACATGATATATAAATCAAATAGATAAGCACCTACTATATGCCAGGCATTCTCCTAGATACTATGAATATAAAGCCAAAAAATAAAATAATCCCTTCTCACAAAGAATTTACATTCTAACAAATAGTAGGGAACCAATATTAGGGAGGACCCATAGAGAATAAGGCTGAGGTCTCTAGATGAAAGACCTCACCTCAAAAGAGAGCAATTTGCTCCTTGAGAATTTGGAGACCACTAAAAGAAATGTATACTCAGAAATTCTAAGAATTTTAGCAGATTTCCTGCCATTTTTTTTGGTTTTATTTGTTTTTAAAGAGAAGTTGTTTTTTCTTTCTTCGCTTCATTTTTTTCTCCTTTTTTTTTGTAGCAATAATTGCATGGTAAAACGATGATTCTGAAGTAATATGGAAAACTCTGAGACTGCTGTCAAATATTTTGTTGAAAATTTTATATTGCTCCAAATCTTCATTCTCATTATTTTGAACTATTAAAAAAGCATCCTACCTGTAACTGGAACCCTTTCAAGTGCAAAAGTAGCAATTGCTATTCTATCCTAACAGAGTCATCAAAAATTGTGTCCTGTTCTGATTTACATGAAGAATGTGCAAAATGACTGCAGCAGAATCAGAACTGAAAGTTTCTAAGTAAAAGTCACTGCAGATTTCCATAATGATATTTCAGCTTTTACACACATATTAGAGGATTAGACTTATGTGGTCTTAATCTTAACTAACAGTAAAATATATGCAAGAAAGAGATTAATTTAATAGGGTGCCTTCACTTGAGAAATCATACCCTTTATAGCCTAAATTTTCAAACACTAATTTCATTATTTTCTACATATGTATTATAAACACCATATCTAGAATTCTCGTGCTTTTGTTTCCAATTTTTGCTCTTAAGTAAGGGATATTTTTTCTCTCCATTATCCATGTGAATAACCCTTTCTCTATGAATTCTATTGAACTGAAACTATCATAGCAGTAGTAGGGCACAGCTTAGCTCTGCATAACAATGTAGGAAACAATTATATACTGGGAAGAAATGAAAAACGTAAAATGGTGATCATAAAATTCTTGATTATGTTTTTCGTTATAGAAATGGTATGATTTAAAAAAAAGAAAACCACCTGTTAACAGAATTCACTAGAGAAAAAAGATCATAGATTCTCTTTCTTTGATTTATTTTAAATGTATAAACTATTAACTTCTCTAAATTACAAATTCAGTATTGACAAGGGAATATTTCAAATTCCCTTGGTGTTTTAAACTTCTGAAAACTGCTGCACAGCCCTATGTAAATCCTGGTTCCTACTTTCCTGCCATCTTATTCTTCACATTATGTTAACAGAAAAGGATTGCTAAACTCTAAAGAAAGGGAAAGGAACTTTTACTTTATCCTTCTGTTTACAGTCTCTGAGACCAATTCTTGTTATTAGCCTGATGTTTGCTTCAGTCTGAAGACAGTTGTTTCCCATTTTACTCCCATGGAGACATTGCTGGGAACTGCCCAGTGAGGTCCCATGGAATAAGCTTCATATTTCTTGTCAGCCAGGCTAGAATTGGAGTCTTGAAACTCAAGGATGTCCTCTGAAATAGTGGTGCCTAATGGTTACATGGTCCCATTTTAGTTTGGGGTTTTTCCCATTTTTCCATCTTCTAATTTTTTTTTCCTAATTCAATGTTGCTACTGTGATTTCATTGTATTTTCTATTTTCTCAAAGCATTATTGTTAAGAGAGCAGTAACTAGAAATTTTCAACTTGTATAAAATAAAAAGAGTTGCATTAGAGTGGGGAATAAGATGTTAAGCATGGTAGACATGTTATTGGGAGTAGTTTAGAGATATAAACTGATGGTGGGGGTGCGAGGTTGGCAGTTTAGAAGGCAGTCTAACCATAGGTAAACAGGAGTAGAACAGGCAGAAGAAGCAATTTGCTCCCCATAGAGGATGAAAGATCAAAATAGACAAAGAGATGACAGCAATAAAAACTGTGGAGAGGTTCTTTGGATCAGGTGAAGGAACAAGGTCATGTTTCATGGGGATAACAGTGGAATAATAAAAGGACACAGGAAAGGCACATTCTGGATCATAATAAAAGATAAACATATTCTCCCACTAGAATGTACCATCCATCCATATGCAGTCCCTCAAGTTGTCCCACTTTAGTAATAGCTTCTATAATTGTTCAGGCTTAGAAAGCCACTGGGTTGCATATGCCATGAAAAATTTTAATAGCTTCTCATTTATTTGATAATGACATAGTCGTCTGGTAGATTTACACAGCAACCACTATTAACCAGTGTAAAACCAGTAGCCTCTGGTTTCCATACCAAGTAGTACCCTGAGCATATAAATACACAAACACACATACCAACACACACACATAAACACACACACAGAATGTGAAATAATCCTTGGCTCTTGGCCAGAACCTCCTCTCTGTGTGTTAGAGCTTCATAGAATAAGAGATTCTAAGAAGAATTAAGCCAAGATCTCATCCATCCACAAATGCAATAACACAATACTATCTATCTACATAATAATGAGCTTAAGCAGCCTTGATTCAAACATTTCTGGTGACTAACTTATTACCTCTGGAGGCATCAGTCCATTTCATTTTTTGGTAACTCAGAAGGCTTTCTAGAATAATATGTAACATTTACTCCTTCTTATACAAGACAACCCTTAAAAATATTCAAAGAAAACTATCTTGCTTTAGGCTTCATTTATTCAGGATAGGAATCTCTAGTTCCCTCTCAGTTCTCGTTACCTAAATCTTCTAATTCATTTTCACATAATTTGCTTTTAAATTATCTTACTTATGCAGGTGGGTTGTGAAGTTGACTCTTTGGGATCAACTGCAGAATTTTACAATCATGTCTATAATATTTAATTTTTTGGTTTGGACTTATTGTTTCTGAATTGTCAAGTCATTTTAAAATCCTAAATCTGCCTTCTCTCCTCTTTTGGAAATTGAGACAGTATTTATTTATCTTCAGGTTTCTGAAACCTCTTCCATAGTCTATGCAGTTTATCAATTGTACGTGCAAGTTCTAGCAAGTATTGTAAAAAGAAATTCATCTGAGTTTAAACACTAAAACTATTTAAAAGAAGATAGTTGCTCTCTCACTATCTCCTTATCTTTCTTGACTTTCAGTTCCCTTTTAATAGTGTCTCTTCTATCCTTCAGTTTGAAGACCTTTCTCCTTAAGAAAATAGAAGAAAAATAAAAGTGATTTTCCTTTAGTTGTTTCATTGGTGGTTATTCTACCATATGCCCTGAGAAGTAGATAAAGCATTTTCCTTTTTATTTTTGCTCTAAAATGCTTTTTATAAATAAAGCCATTTGTGATATGTTCATCTTTGCTCACTAGCACATCTGTTTGTATTTATGATTTTCTGATTTTTTATGAGTTTGTTTTGCAGTGTACGGATTCTAAAGGTACCATGGTATAAAACAGTGATGCATTATTCTGATAAAGAAAGTCTAGATTTTAAAGTTTCATGAAAAAGATTGATCCTTCACTTCTATATCTGATTTTCTAGGGTTTGCCATCTCTGTCTTGAATACTGACTATCAAGATAAAGGACTAATTACAAAGTTTATCAATTCTTCAAGGCCTTCCTCTGAAGTCCAGAGTGAGATACAATGGAGGATAATGCTGTTAGAGTTCCAGCCTAATCTTGAAGGAAGAGACAGGAAAGAGGGATACAGAATTCAGTTCTTTTAAGGAGTCAAAAATTATTTGATCATAACATGCTGGAGAAGCAACAAAGCATAGTGACTAGATTGTTGGACTTGGATTCAGGAAATAATGGGATTTGAATCCTACCTTTGACACTTGTTAGCTGAGTGAACATAAATCACTTAAACACTCTGTACCTCAGTTCCTACATCCATAAAGTGCAATTAATGCCTAAATCACATAAGGTAGCATTGAGGTTTATGTGAGATGATTGCTTTTCTAACCCTAAAACAGTATGTAAATAATGATAAAGATAATTAATATGGTACTTTAAGGTATGTAGAGTACTTTACAAATACCTATTTTGATAATAATAGCTAATATTTATATTATTTATATTGTAGTGTTATTGAGTGCCAGATACTGGACTAAGATTAAAATTCATTTGACCTTCACAACAATCTTGTAAGATAGGTGTTGTTTCTTATTCCTATTTTATGGAAGAGGAAATTGAGACAGAAATTAAGTAACTTAGGAAAACTATTAGTAAATGGGACCTAATTGGAACTCAGGACTCCCAGACTCCAGGTTGAGTTCTCTATCCATTCTGCCACCTAGTAGCAGGTTTTTAATTGAGTTCTCCTAAAGCTCAAGTCCTGCTCAAGAGATTCAGTTTTCATGCAAATACAACTAAGGCTGCAGTCTCTTAAAAACAGTATGTGAATGCACAGGTGGGTTTTGAAAAATGTAGTTATTGACTATCTTCAATGTATCACACTGAGCAAGGTTTAAGGTTTGCAAAGCACTTTTACGTACATCATGGAATATAAGGTAGTCTGCCAATCTAACAAAGTTACCACATTAGGTGGAAGCCCCATGGCTCCACTTATAAAACTAGCAAAAACTCCTACTTCTACTGAAAATAGGAAATCACATTTGCTCTTGTGTGGTTCATTAAAATGTTTTTGTGTGTATGTATCTTGTCTCCCCAACTAGATTATTAATTCCTTAGAGACAGGATCTGTGACTGTGTTCCCCCAAAACACTTTACTTATACTGCAGATGGTCAATAAATATTTGCTGCAAAATCCACCCATTCATTTATTTGCTTTTGAAGGGGAAAGCAGCTTTTGTTATATTTGTATGAAAGTTAAATCTCTTGAACAGGAGGAAAGATTAACTGTGGAACCCACTTTTGCTGTGCATATAGAGAACCATATTAAAATTGTGAGTTTTTTCCATTTATCTTTTGGAAGATATTATTTCACATGGAGGGATACTTTTGCAACATAAAACTTTTAAACCTTCCTCACCACCACTTTTTACATTTAAACCTGAATCAGACAATAACTTTCAGCCAACAAAGAGAGATTTGGTATTGGGGGAAAAGGCTTAATGTGTTTGTCACAGATTTCACAACACTAAACATCACATTGATGCAAGCCTCTTTCTTATCTTCTTGAAATTCAATTTCTTTATTTGTTTAATACCAGTCTGTCCCAATCCCAATTAAGCAATTAACTTTAAAAATTGGCAACTATGGTAAGATGTTTAAGAGATTAGATGGGGTGGGAGTATAAGAGAAAAATTGAGATAACAGGAATATTTTTAATGCCAACATGTAGTTTTGGGTAAGAGAGACAGCAACTAAACAGGGAATGGGTTGAAGTCTCTGGAGGTCTTCCAGCAGAGGCTGGTTGACCACTTGTAAGGATGTTGCAAAGAGATTTTGGATTGGATTTCTGGTTTCATTAATATAGAGAACCCTGCCGACTGGCTCAACTTAGTATCTTAGGGAGTTCGTTACTTGGGTCTCAGTATAAAGAAACTCCCTGTACTAGGGGAAGCTGAGATTTATGGATCATTTGACTTTAGGAATTATAATATTTAATACTCATGAAGCAAATTGGATGTCCATGCTAAAGTAAAACTTAATACAGTGAGTCCCCAAAAGTGGAAAGTCAACAGGCTATGAATAAGAAGAGCAAATCAGCCCAATTAAGAAAACAAGAGTAATTAAAAGCTTCCATATCAATCAATCTTGGCATCAGACTTAGCAGACATTACACTTCAAGCTTTGGAGAGATAATGGGACAGGGAAAGAAGGGGAAGGGAGTAGAGAAAAGGGAGAAAAGGGGAAGGGAATGATTTCTCTTGGAGTCTGAAACACTTAAATTCAAATCTGACCTCAGATATTTACTAGCTGTGTGGACCTGAGCAAGTCATTTCACCTCTATCTGCCCTAGCTTTCTCAACTATAAAATGGGAATAATAATAGCACCTGCCTTCTAGGGTGGTCATGAGCATCAAATAAGATAATATGTGAAAAGTGCTTAGCACGATACCTAGAACATTCAATTAATGTAAGTTTTATTCCTTCCTTCCTTCTTTCCTTGTTTCCTTGAGATCACTAAAATCTAGACTTTGGTGCAGTTGCTCATTAAAACGCCTAAACTTATTTTGACTGTAAATGACAAGTCATACAAAGCTGGAAGGGGTTGAGTATGAGCCAGATGGTAGACTGCATATCTGTCCTGTGAGGATCAATCAGCCTAGATAAGTCTGTGGGATTAGTTTGGCTGCAATCAATCATCAATCATCAATCAATCAATCACAGAAAGCATTTTTTAGAACCTAATCGTGTGAAGAAAACATGATGCATTCCCTGCTCTAAAGAATTCTATTAGGGAAGGGGAGTACATAAGTAAATTTAAACAGGAGACATGAAAAATATGCACATACCTAAATAAGCAAATATAAGGTAACTACCAGGTAAATGTGTTCAACAGTTGAGGGAACAGGAAAGACAATGCAGAAGGGGTCACATGTGCAATCTTTTTTAAATTTAATTTTTTAAATTTATTTGTTACATTAAAATACCCAGTTAATTACCTCTTTCCATCTATCCCTTCCCCTATTAAGAAAGGCATCAATACAAATACCAACAACATGGAAATGGGTTTGAATCAAGGACACATGTGATACCCAGTGGAATCTTGCGTTGGCTAGGGGAGGGGTGGTGGGAAGGGGGGAGGAAAAGAAAATGATCTTTGTTTCCAAGGAATATTGTTTGAAAATGACCAAATAAAATAATGTTTAAATTGGGGGGAAAAAAGCTCACATCATGAAAACATTGATGGAAAATGTGAGGAGGTGTCATTTATAACTGACTAGGGGAAGAATTCTTACCCCTCAGCCATTTGAATTCTAGAGGAATCCATAAAAGATAAAATAGGAAACTTTGGTTATGCAAAAAAATTGTAAACCTCTTACAAATGCAAAAATCAATGAAAATGAAAAGATGTTCAAGTGGGAAAAATAATTGCATTAAAAATCATAGATGTAAATCTGATCTCTAAGATATACAGAGCATTAACACAAATATTTAACACAAAGATCAATACCCAAATAGGGAAGTTCTCTAATTGTATGAACAGTTTTCAAAAGAAGCAGTGCAAACTAAAAACAACCTCTTGAGAAATACTTCAAATAATTGATAATAAGATCAATGCAAATTCAAACAACTCTTAGTGCCCTTCCATTGGGGAATGGCTATACAAATTGTGATATCTGTTGGTGATGGAATACTCTTGTGCTCAAAGGAATATTGAACTGGAAGAATTCCATTTGAACTGCAACAACCTCCAGGAATTGATGTAGAGTGAAAGGAGCAGAACCAGGAGAACATTATACACAGAGACGGATACACTGTGGCACGATCAAATGTAATGAACTTCTCTACCGGCAGCAATGCAATGATCCAGGACAATTCTGAGGGACTTATGAGAAAGATCACTATCCACATCCAGAGAATGAACTGTGGGAGTAGAAACACAGAAGAAAAACATCTGCTTGATCATATGGGTTGATGGGGATATGATTGCGGATGTAGACTCTAAATGACCACTCTAGTGCAAATATTAATAATATGGAAATAGGCCTTTATCAATGACACATGTAAAACCTAGTGGAAGTGCATGTAAGCTATGCAATAGTATTAGGGGATGGAAGGGAAAGAATATGAATCATGTAACCATGGAAAAATATTCTAAATTAATTAATTAATTAAATTGTTCAAATCTAAAAAATAAAAATAAAAAACTCTTAAAAAAAGAAAGGCATCATTTGACAAATATATATATATATATATATATTACTATGTCTTACTTATTTCTATTTACAAATTATTTTTCTGGAGGTGAACATACTTAAGTCATTCTGCAAATAATATTTCTGTTGCTGTATATAATTAATGCCCTCTTGGTTCTGCTCATCCCACTCTTTACAACTTCATTTAGGTCTTTTCATGTTTTTCCAAAATTAATCTATTCAGCATTTCTTACAACACAGTAGTATTCCATCCCAATCTTATACCACACCTTGTTTAGCCATTCCCCAGTTAATGGGTGTCCCTTCATTTTCCAATTCTTTGCCACCACAAAGAGAGTTACTATAAATATTAGGGTTTTTTTTTTCTTTTTCTCTGATGAACTTAGAAAATAAACTTGATAGTAGTATCGCTGGGTCAAAAGGTATACACAGTTTTATAACTCTTGGCGTAAAATTCTCTCCAGATTGCTCTCTAAAATTCTTGGGTCAGTTCAGTTTCACCAACAGCATATTAGTGTCCCTATTTTCCCACATCTCCAACATTTGCCATTTTGTTCTTTTGGCATTTTAGCCAGACGGATAGGTGAGAGATGCTATCTCAGAGTTGTTTTTAATGAAACAAGGGATTCTAAGAGGCAACAGTGAGGGAATGAGTGCAGTCCAGGTATAAGGCCCAGCTGGTGTGACTCAGTTTTTCCATATAGGAACAGATTTAGATTTGGAGAGTTCTAAAGAGTATCTAATCCAACCTCTTTATTTTACCAATGAAGAAACAATCTCAGAAGAATTCATGGACCTGACTAAATTCATATGAATAATAAGTACTAGAGTCCATTTTTTAAATCTCACCTTCCATCTTAGAATTAATAATGTGTCTTGGTTCCAAGGCAGAAGAGCAGTTAGGGCTAGGCAATAGAGGTTAAGTGATTTTTTAGGGTCACACACCTTGGCAGTGTCTGAGGCCAGATTTGAACCCTTGATCTCTAATCTCTAGACCTGGCTTTCTATTCACTGAGCCCAATTTTAAAAACAGGTTGCTTTACCATAAATCCCAACATTCTTTCTATTCCACAATGCTAAGAAAAGGCTTTGACACTTAAACATGTTTCTGTTACCAATTTGCTCACTGAAAAATTAAAACATTTTTAATTCATCCATGCTATGAAATTTTGGTCTTATTATTTATTGAGAAGTTGTGAATGCTATAAAAATGCTATAACCACAATATCTGACATTTCCAAAGCACTATAAAATTTGCAAAGGACTTTGCACTCATAATTTCATTTGCACCTAACGACAAGTCAATAAAGCAGATACTGTGCTACTAATATTAGCCCCATTTTACAGCTGAATAAACTGAAGCCTAAAGATGTTAAGCCCATAACACCCCCCCCACCAACACATGGAAGATTTGTTAGAGGAAGATTTTGAACCTTATATATCTTCCTAACTTAAGGTACAGCATTCTCTCTGCCACATTGCATTTCTGTTTTTAGGTCTTCTTACACAGTGAAAGATAGTTTTCTTAATGCTTTATTCACAATTCAATTACTCCCTTAAGAAATTTCTAGGGTGAAGGTTTTTTTTTTCTTCTTTAGTAATTAAATCACTTTAATTTTTACAGCCTCCTGGGTAGAAAGCATTACAACATTAAATAACACCAAAAGTGGTATTTTAACTCCATGGGCTTGATTTGGTACCTGACCATAAAAGTCACAGGATGTCTATCAGCAAAAGGCTGCTGTGGAAAACAATGGCTGAGTGTCGGTGACACAGAAGAACTGTCTAATTAGTCGACATTTTTCAAAGAATAATTGCCTGTCAGCCTGTTAAGCCTCCTTTCTGCAAACTCATTTCCCAAGGCTGTGATTTAAATTACAGGTATATTCACAGGGTTCCTTGATCACATATATCTTAAATAAAAGCAATTGAGGACCTGGTATTTATAGAGAAAAAATATGCTTTCCCACTATTTTATGGTCCAAATAGAAACTTAAGAGGAAAAGATATTTTCAAGGGTTTGGGGTCACCAGTGATAGTATACTGTACAAGGTATGTATAATTTTTCACTCCAAACAACAAAGACATTGACTTCTTTTATAGCATATGGTAAATAGATATTTTCAATTGTCGAAAACACTGCAGTTTAGTTGTTGTGGGGTTCCCCCCCCCCAGTGGCAGTGAGGTCATACATGAATAGAACACGGGAAGGCTGAAGAGTGAGGCATTGAATATTAATGCTGTCACCCAAAGTAAGGATGAAAGCTATTTTTAGATTTCCCTTTTCAATTGTGCTTAGAACAATAATTTATTCATTATCAGCGTCTATGGGGATGTCTGCTCAGTAAAAACTTATTCAGCACAGATTGTTGCAGAGGTAAGTGTACCTTTAGAAAATTTAACACATATTTCAATAAATATTAGTATCTTTAGTAAAACTCAGAGGAGATATTTTCCAATATCTCATTATGTCTCATGCCTACTGATTCTAATGGTAATTAGGCACTAGGGAAGAAACAGATCTGAAGCTGGGATAAACAACTAAATTAGAGATGCCATTTACCCATTATGTTCTGCCTCTATTAGTCCCTTGGAAAAAAAAAGACCTAAAATGATACAGTCAGAATAGTGGAGGAATGTTATACCAAGCTCCCTTTTCATCAATGCTTTCACCTTGTTGGTGTGAGATCCATTTGCCTGATTCAGTTGTGCCTGGTCCACAATCTTGATTATTTATTTTAAATCAACAGCAACCCAAAATCATTTTAAATTTCACATTGTCCCCATATAATAATGTTATTTTTCTTTTTAGTTATTTTTTCTTACTCCATATAGCAACTGAATTATTGTGGAAAGAAATGGTTCCCAATAACCACTCCATAGTCATAATAAGTTGCAAGGTATTGCTATCCTGCCCAAGTGATATGCCTTGATGGTAGAGACAGAAGAAGCCCCAAAACCATACTCTCAGACAAAAACATAGAAGTATTATTTGGGAATCAGTACTCACCAGAGGCCATTGTCTGACATGCTCTTGCTAGGCACTGAACTCACAGAAATAAGCATAAATCTCCAATACAGAGATACACATAGAGGAGAGGGGCTCACCCTCATGGTTGCCAGTAACTCTCCCAAGAATATAAGAACCTGACCATGACATACTTCTGCTTTGTCAGAGAAGAAGCTCTGACCTAGAGAGAGATCCACAAGTTCATATAATAATAGAAGCAAACTCAAATATAATAAGGGACAAAGGGACTCGGATGCTTAGGGAAATAAAGGAATCTCAATTGTACAGGGCCAGAGAGTTATGTGCAGTTAAATTCATGATTTGGGTCAGTATCCTCTCAAAATCCCAGCTCATGAGACCCAACTGATTTGTTTTTCCCAGAGCAACAAAAAAGAAACAGTTTTAAAACCAAGACATTTAATTAAAAAGCACATTAAGCTAAAATATAAGAAAGTTTTTCTGCCATACACATAGGGGCACACTTTTCTAGAAGTAGTGACATGTGGAAGAAGCATTTGTGACCCAGGAACTCACATAGGAAATGCATGAAAAAGTAGCCAGTAATCAGGGCAACCTTCTCAAGAGACAGCTCATGTTTAGGCACTGTACAATTAAGATTCCTGTATATATACCCAGAAAGATTTGCATCCTTCTAAAATACCTCTTTGCATCTGATGCTATTGACTACTTCTTTGAAGAACCACTGATATCATTGGTTTTTCAGGCTAATAAAGTAATGAGCTGAAAGTTTATTGTGTTCACTGATAAGCTATTTTTTTTTTCATTGCTATCACCTACTAGTCTTTCACTGGGTTGTCATCTGTTGATTTTTTACTGGGCTATTCTCTGCAGATCTTCTGTTGATCTCTGATATCATCTGCTGGTTTTTCACCAAATGGCAACTATTATATGGACTGACCTATTGAGAGAAGTATGTCAAATTTTAGATTAACATTAGATTGTAATCTCTTTGAGGGCAAGACTTGTCTTTTCACATTTTTTGTATTCCCTGGCACAGTACCTGGAAAATATTAAGCACATAATACATATTGGTTGATTGATTCAACATAGACTACAGTCCTGGGGGTTATTTTAGCTTCCCCCCCCCCTTTTTTCATGAATCAAGCCTAGCTATCCAATCAACCAGAAAGATCTATAGGCATTGAACCTATCTTTTAAACTGCTCCCTCCTATTTCTGATACTCCCTTAACTCTATCTACTATGTTAGTTGGGTTTTTGGGATCAAATACTTTCTTTTGTCTCCTTTCAATGTCAAGCAAACACTTCTCAGTTCTTGTTAAGCATCCAGGATCATCCTTAGCAAGAATGAAAGGGGATGAATTTTGATGACTTATTTTCTTACTCACCTGCTGACAATTAAATCTCTACTTCCCAGAAATTGCAAACTTATTTATTAATTGTCTCCGGTGTGAGTTTGTGAGCCTCAGAATTTCTCTTTTTAAGCTGCCTCAGTTGTAATCGGTGTATGATGTCCTAAAACAATAAAATGACTGCATAATTGGAATCATTGAATTAGGTAAGAATAGTAATTTATTAGTTTTTATACTGCTAGGTGAGTCACTTAAATTATCTGGGTTTTAGTTTCTTTATCTTTAAAATGTGATGGTTCTGATTAGATCAGGAGTTTTTAACTTTTTTCTTATACCTTTGTCCTTATGGCAGTCTGGTGAGTCCTTTTCAGAATAATTTTAATTGCATAAAATAAAATATATTAATTTAAAAAGGAAAACAATCATATTCAAGTAGTTTTTTTTAAATAGTTCCTGTACTCTAGGTTAAGATAACCTGGATTAGTTAGTCATTAATGTAATTTATATAGCTTAAAACCATAAGCCTCCTGAAATATTTATGAAAACATTTGGTTTGGGGTCATGGAATCTTGAGCTGGAAGAGACTCTATCACGTAGTTCAATTCACTGATTTTGTGGATGAGAAAACTATGACCAAGGAGATAAAATAATTTGCCCAAACTGAAAAGTAGAAGATAGAAGATATGAATCCTGGAGGCAGAGTCAAAATGGTGGCTTAGAGGCAGCAAAAGTTCAGACCTCTGAAACCCCTTCCTCACCAATTAGAAATCAAATGCTCCTAGGGGACTGAAAACCAAATCTAACAACAGGACAGAGCTAAGGAACCCTCCTGCCAGATTCAACTTAAAAGTATGCCCCCCAGAAGTCTGAATTTGAGAACACTCAGGTTTAAGGGGAAGGAAGAAGGAAGGTCCCAGGACCCCTCTCTCACCCATAATACTGAGCCTCTAAAAGTGGCTGTAATCTCTAGGCAGGCAAGGGCACTAGTCTAGAGGGAGTACCTCATGGGCAAAGTTGTGCCAGGCTCAGGGCTCCAAAGATAGGCAGCAGCTGGGAGGCAGCTCCAGGAGAAGCACAGAGGAACACAGTCTAGTCAGAGCAGCAGAGACACTCCATATTGCCCCCCACCCCTTCCCAAGGTTTTGCCCTCAGGGAACATCCAGCTCTACAAGTTCAACTCAGTTGGGCTTAATCTCATCAAGCTTTCTGAGGGCTCAGAAGCTCAAGCTCTAATACCCCTCTCCCACAGACTGTTCTGCATGCCTTTCTAAGCTCCAAGGGTCAAGGATGACAGATTCAGCACACAATGAGAAGACCAAGGGTACATGCAACTACATGGGAAAAAGAAGGGGCAAATATGAACAAACAATAGGAAAAAAAAATAAATTACAATCAACAGCTTCTATCCAGGCAATGAACAAAGAGCAAATGTAACAGAGGAGTATTAAGGAACATCAAGGGAAAACACAGAAACTCTAGCAAATTGGACACAGGCTTTGGAAGAACAAAAAAATACAATTCAAAACACAATTAAGAGAGGCTGAAGACAACTAGTAAAAGAACTTAAAAAGCAAGATGTCATCTGGAAACAGAGGCACGTGAAGTAAAACAAGAAAATGGTGTCTTGAAAACCAAAATTAATCAACTTTAAAATGAGGCAAATGAGATGAAAGATGACCTCCAAAGAAAATCAGACCAGGAAAAGGATGGCCAAAAATCTAGGGATGAAATTCAGTCTTTAAAAACCAAAATACAACAATTAGAAGCAAGAAATCTCACAAGGCAGCAGGAAATTACAAACAAAACCAAAAGAATGAAAAAATTGAGGAAAATATGAAACATCTCATTCACAAAACAGAAGATCTAAAAAATTGTTACAGGAGAGACAAGTTAAGAATCATTGTTCTACCAGAAGACTGTGACAAAAGAAAAATCCTGGACATCATCCTACAGAAAATTATCTAAGAAATGCCCCGACATTCTAGAACAAGAGGGAAAGGTGGAGATTGAAAGAATCCACAGATCACCTCCTGTATTTAATCCCCACCTGACAACACCCAGGAATGTTATAGCCAAATTTAAGAACTACCAGATCAAGGAAAAAAATATAACAAGATGCTAAGAAGAAGTCATTCAGATACCATGGAACTACAGTGAAGATAACACAGGATCTGGCTGCATCTATACTGAAGGACCAGAAGGCACAGAATGTGATATTCCAGAAAGCAAGGGAACTAGGTCTACAACCAAAAATCAACTACCCAGCAAAACTGACTATATTCTTAGACAGGAAAGTATGGTCATTTAATAAAATGGAAGAATTCCAAGCATTTATAAAGAAAACACCATACCTGAACAGAAAATTTGATGCCCAAACACACAGCTCAAAAGAATCATGAAAAGGTAATTAAGAAAGGGGGAAAAAACAAAAATAAATAGATAGATAGATAGATAGATAGATACATACATACATACATACATACATACATACATACACAAACTTTTCTTAAGGGACCCAATAAGTCAAATTGTTATTATCACCTGGGTAGCTAGAAGAATTATACTTAGAGGGAACAGTGACAAACTGTATAGGATGAAATGCCAAGACATAAATATGTATGTGTATATATATATATATATATGTATATGTATATATATACATATGTATACACACACACCAATAGAGTTTAAAAAGAGGTTAATACTAAGAGAAATGGGAAAAAAACAAAATGGGGTAAATTTATATGTCACAAAGAAACAAATGGTGGGAGTGGGGGATCATCAATACACTTGAAGGGTAAAGAGGTTGGAGATAGGAAATACTCAATTCTTACCTGCATTGAAATTGATTCAAAGAGGGAATAACAATCAAATACATTGGGGCAGAGAATTGATTTGTGAATGTAATAGAATAGATAATCTGTGTGACTATTTCTAGTTGCTGTAACTGATGTACTCTGGCTTGTGACTAGAGAGAGCTGCTGGTAGGAGGACACCTGGGGGCTGCCCAGTCAAATAGAGATACAGGTACTACAGAGATAGAGAGAGTTAGAGGGATGCTGCCACAAGGGAATGCTCTGAGGCTTGCCTACTGATCACTACTGATGACTAGTAGATCAATATATTTCCTAACCTCCACCTCCCTTCACTCCCAGATCCCACACACTCCCTCACTCCCTTCCCTTCTTTCAGCCTCTCCCTCCCAGTTTCTTCTTGAAGCATGTGGCTTGGCTCCTCCCCCCTGAGTGGACTATGAAGATACTCTTGTTTTCTTTCTCAGGTAAGGGGTTTATTGGGAAACAACAGGATAGAGAACTGAGGAAAGAGGGATGAGGGTTTCCCTAAACTATAAGGAGAATTTGAGGATTTGGGAAATCAGTCCAGTCACAACTGTGATGGAGGGACAGTGAGAGAGATAGAGGACAAGTGTTTAAAAATATTCTTTCCTCTTTTCTTCTCCACAAAACCACCAAGGTCTCTCAGCCTAATTTCAGAAGCCCCTCTAAAGGGTCCTTCAGCCTGGGACAGAAGTTAATAATATTAGTTCTCAGCTTCTTCTCCCTTCAGCCAGGCATGTCTCCTTTCTTGGTCAGTCAACCCCAGAGAGAGAGACAGAATCAGATCCTCCCTCTGGCCAGCTCAACTGCCTCCTACCAGGAATATTCCATTTGGAAATTTGTCCTTGATTGACAGACAGATGCAGACCTTGGTCTGCATGCAGGCTTGTCCTGCAAATCCTCTCTCTCTTCATTTCTCTTACACAATCCTCCCTTTTATTCTCCAAAAAATGCAACTTGCATTTTTCAATGATACTTACCTGTATAATAATTCTATCTATCTATTCCCAATTCTGCTCTGTTATAAATATACCCCTACCCCCAAAAAATAACAAAATTCTAACTCATCCTAGCTATTCTATCTAAATGCTAAGCTAAGAGTGGGATAGGAAAATGGTTTAGGTAAGGGATTTACATGAACATAGTTTGTTTTTTTTTTACATCACAAGAAGTCAATTAACAATGTTCAAATAATCTCAACCAACAATTCTACCAACCATAAGAATATGCAAATGACCTATTTTCTAATGCCTATAAATTCAATAAGTAAAATTCCTATCACTAATAAATGCTAACCTACAATCATAATGCAATCTACTTCTATACTTCAGAAATTCTATGTCTCTATTTTCTTAAGACTTAAACAAATTCACTATGCTATCATTATTGTTAGTGTTTAGACTATTAATAAATTACTCTAATATAGTTAGCAAGTTAGTTATGTGTGATGGTCACATGTACTATGCATCCTTACATATCCCCACAATCAAAAGTTCCAAAATTTAAAAGTTCCAAAGTCCTTTCGTGTCCATTCATGTTGCTTATAGAAACTTTCTTTTCCTCTCTAGTCCTTCATCTGGTCTGAATGCCATTCGCCATCATCCAATCTTGATTGAAGACGTGGCCTTCCTATCATAATCCACTGGAATAATCAGGAACCCAGAACACACAAACAATGTATTTAAGGGAGGTTTTTATGTGTGTGTGAGAGAGAGAATGAAAAGTTACTTTTGCATGGAAGTAAGTTGAAATCTTTGTGAATGCCAGAATTTATCAATCTTTTTAATGTCTGCAAGAAAGATTACATATGATTTTCTTCATGCATGGGGGTAAGCTTTTGCATTTGTACATCTTCATACTTGCAAGTAAGATGTACATGTGTTTTACATGGAAAGTGTGAGCATTATGCATAAGAATAATGAGTCCAAGTTTGCTAAATCTTGTTGTTTCACCTTTCACTGGGACATTTATTGCATATATATTATAATCATTTCTTGGAGACAGAATAGAGAAAAATTTTGTATTCATTTATAAAAACATTGTTTCTTTCTGTAACTATGATTGGTTGACAGAGACTTAGTATATAATATTATATAGATTCTTTGTGGCTGCTACTCTTTCAAATGCAAGTTTCCCTTTTGGTCTGTTACTGGCTGCATATCTTCAGGGACACTATCCATTTAATCATTATTACAACATGTGCAAAAAATAGTTTACACAGATCATCTCTCTATCACATACCCTACAGGAAAGCAGAAGGATAACAAACAGACTTGTGGAGAGGGAAGCAATACAAGGGAGAGAGAAGATGAGGTAGTTTTAAAAGAGTGTAAAGAAAATAAGAGGGGAATAAGAAGGGAGCAAGGTAGAAAGGGAAGTAAAATATGGATGGGAATTAGGGAGACCAATTAAAAATGAAACACTGGTGTAGAAGGAAATAGTGAAAGAAGAAAGGAAATATCAGTACTCAACATGTATGCACCAAATGGCAGAGCATCCAAATTTCTAAAGGAGAAGCTAGTGGAGCTCAAGGATGAAAAAGGTAGAAAAACTAGACTAGTTGCAGACCTCAACCTTCCTCTATCAGAACTAGATAAATCAAACAAAAAGTAAATAAGAAAGAGGTAAGAGAAGTGAATAAAATCTTAGAAAAATTAGTTAGTAGAGATGTAGAGAAAAATAAATAGGAACAAAAAGGAATACACCTTCTTTAAAGCAGCACATGGTACATTCACAAAGATAGACTATGTACTAGAGCATAAAAACATTGCAAGCAAGTGCAAAAGAGCAAAAATAATAAATGCAACCTTCTCAGATCACAATGCAATGAAAACAATATTTGGTAATGGTACATGGAGATGTAAATCAAAAATTAATTGGAAATTTAAAAATACAATTCTCCAAAATCAGTTAAAGAACAAATCATAGAAACAATTAATAAATTCATTGAAGAAAATGGCAATGATAAGACATCCTTTCAAAACCTATGGGATGCAGCCAAAGCAGTACTCAGGGGGAAATTTATATACTTGAGTTCATATATTAACAAATTAGGGAGGGAAGAGGCCAATGAATTGGGCATGCAAATTAAAAAGCTAAAAAGTGAACAAATTAAAAATCCTCAGATGAAGATTAAATTAAAGATCCTAAAAATCAAAGAGAAAATTAATAAAATTGAATGTCAAAGAACTATTGATTTAATAAATGAGACTAGAAGCTGGTATGTTGAAAAAAACAAATAAAATAGACAAAGTACTGGTCAATCTAATTTAAAAAAGGAAAGAAGAAAACCAAATTGACAGTATGCAAGATGAAAAGGGAGACCTCACCTCTAATGAAGAGGAAATGAAGGAAATCATTTAAAATTATTATGCCCAATTATTAGGCAATAAATAGGGCAATCTAGGTGACATGGATGAATATTTACAAAAATATAAATTGCCTAGACTAACAGAGGAAGAAATAGAATACTTAAACAACACCATATCAGAAAAAGAAATTGAACAAGCCTTCAAAGAACTCCCTAAGAAAAAAATCCCCAGGTACAAATGGATTCACAAATGAATTCTATCAAACATTCAAAGAACAATTAATCCCAGTGTTATACAAAGTATTTGACAGAATAAGCAAAAAAAGGAGTTCTACCAAATTCCTTTTATGACACAAATATGGTACTGATTTGAAAGCCAGGCAGGTCAAAAACAGAAAGAAAAATATAGACCGATCTCCTTCATGAACAGAGATGCAAAAATCTTAAATAGGACACCAGCAAAATGATTCCAGCAAGTGATCACAATGATTATTCAATATGACCAGGTAAGATTTATGCCAAGAATTCAAGGATGGTTCAATATTAGGGAAACCATCCACATAATTGACCATATTAACAAGAAAACCAACAAAAATCACATGATTATCTCAATACATGCAGAAAAAGCCTTTGACAAAATACAACACTCATTCCTACAGGGGCCTTGGAGCTGTACTCGGGGTGTTTGCACTGAGTATCTGGGCGGAGCTAAACACCAGGGGTGGACCATGTGATGATTATCTGGGCGGAGCTGAACACCTGGGCAGTTTGGCTGTGATCAGGGCCCCAGAGCTCTAAGAAACCTCAGGAGGTAGGAAAGAACTAGTCTGAGGCACCCTAAATTCATAGAAAACCCACCCACATCACCCAGACCCCAGACCAAAAAAGAAAGTGGAATAAAACCACTAAAGGGATGACTCACATGGCCCAAAATCAAGCCTCCAGGAAGAAAGGGAAAAAGGTGATTATTGAAAATTTTTATGGTGGGAGTACCCAAGGAAAAGAAGAAAATGAGGATGAAATCTAAAAAAAAAATCAGAACATGCCTCTCAACAAGGAAACTATCAACAAGCTCTGGAAGATCTCAAACTGGAGCTTACCCAAAAGATGGAAACCTTCTAGAAAGAAAAATGGGAGAAAGAGATCAGCAATCTGATAGATAAGACTGCACAATTGGAGAAAGAGAGGGAAGCATCCAATACGAGGGCAGACAAAGCTGAAAAGCAAAACCAGGACCTAATGACCAGAAGTAAGCAACTCAAAGAAAGTGAGATCACAAAACAGCAATAATCAATAAAGCAAAGCCAAAAAATTAATGAGTTAGAAGAAAACATAAAATATCTCACTGAAAAGGTCACAGACTTGGAAAATGGAGGAAGAAGAGACAACCTCCAAATTATCAGTCTCCCAGAAAAACCAGAGATAAACAATGAACTCGATGTTTTCTACAGGAGATTATAAAAGAAAATTGCCCCCACGTTCTGGAGCAAGGGGGCAAAATAGAAAAGAAAGGGTTCATAGAACATCCTCTATACTAAATCCCCAAAAGATAACCCCTAGGAATGTAATTGCCAAATTCAAGAGATTCCAAGAAAAGGAGAAAATCCTACAAGAAGCCAAGAAGAAGAGCTTCAGATATAGGGGGGCTCCCATAAGGATCGCACATGACTTAGCGGCTAACACACTAAGAGACTGCAAAGCATGGAACACGATATTTAGAAAGGCAAGAGAGCTGGGTCTCCAACCAAGAATCAACTACCCAGCAAAACTGACTATATACTTCCAGGGGAAAGTATGGGCATTCAACAAAATAGAAGACTTCCAAGCCTTTGCTAAGAAAAGACCAGAACTTAGTGGAAAATTTGATGTCCAAGCACAGAAAGCAAGAGAAACATGAAAAGGTAAATATGAAAGAAAGGGAAAAGGAGATGAATCTTATTTTTTTCTTCAAGTCAAACTCTCTTCTATAAGGACTACATTTACATCCAATTATATATATATTAATATGTGGGGAAATATTTTTTGTAACTCTCAAAAATTGTGTGCATCATAAGAGTAGTTAGAAGAAACAGGCATAGGGAAAGATTGGGGCATTAAGAAGATTTGGTGAAAGTGGGGGAAAATAAAGGAAAAGGGAGGGGGGAACTGTCGATAACACTAAGATTTACTTCAAGAAATAGGGGGGGACTTAATAGAATAATCTTTCCCATATAAAGATACACATGGGAAGGTGAAAGGAAGAACTCTCATATGAGAAGGAGAGGAAGAGAGTGTGAAGTGGAATTACTTAAACCTTACTCTCAGTGAAATCAAATCTGAGAGGGAAGGATATCTAGATTCAGTGGGATCCTGAATTCAATCTTATCCTACAGGACAAGAAAGAAAGGAAAAATAAGGAGGGGAGGAGGGGAGGGAGTATAAAAAGGGAGGGAAGAGAGTGGGGAGAAAGGGAGCATAAAAAGGGAGGGGCTAGAAAGGGAAGCATATCAAGGGAGGAGACTAGGGGGACTGACCCAAAGTAAATCACTGGTTCAAAACGATATAGCTAAAGAAGAAAGGTCAGAAATAGGGGAAGATATCAAAATGCCAGCAAATCCACAAGTGACAATCATAACTTTGAATGTGAATGGGATGAACTCACCCATAAAATGTAGACAAATAGCAGATTGGATTAGAACCCAAAACCCTACCATCTGTTGTCTTCAAGAAACACATATGAGGCGGGTCAATAATCACAAGGTTAGAATTAAAGGTTGGAGTAAGACCTTTTGGACCTCAACTGATAGAAAGAAGGCAGGAGTTGCAATCATGATATCTGACAAAGCCAAAGCAAAAACAGACCTGATCAAAAGGGATAGGGAAGGTAAATATATTCTGTTAACAGGGAGTATAGACAATGAGAAAATATCACTAATCAACATGTATGCACCAAATGATATAGCATCCAAATGTTTAATGGAGAAACTAGGAGAATTGAAGGAGGAAATAGACAGTAAAACCATATTAGTGGGAGACTTGAACCAACCACTATCAAATTTAGATAAATCAAAACAAAAAATAAACAAGAATGAGGTAAAAGAGATTAATGAAATCTTAGAAAAATTAGAGTTAATAGACATATGGAGAAAAATAAATAGGGACAAAAAGGAATATACCTTCTTTTCAGCACCACATGGCACATTCACAAAAATAGATCATATACTAGGTCACAGAAACATGACATTGAAAGGCAGAAAAGCAGAAATAATAAATGCAGCCTTTTCAGATCACAAGGCAATAAAAATATTGATCGGTAAGGATACATGGAGAGCCAAATCAAAAATTAATTGGAAATTCAATAATATAATACTCCAAAATTGGTTAGTTAGAGAAGAAATCATAGAAACAATTAATAATTTCATTGAGGAAAATAACAACGGCGAGACATCCTTTCAAACCTTATGGGATGCAGCCAAGGCAGTACTTAGAGGAAAATTCATATCCCTGAGAGCATATATTAACAAATTAGGGAGGACAGAGATCAAGGAAATGGAAATGCAAATCAAAAAACTTGAGAACGAAAAAATTAAAAACCCCCAGAAGAAAACCAAACTAGAGATCCTAAAAATTAAGGGAGAAATTAATAAAATCAAAAGTGACAGAACTATTGAGCTAATAAACAAGACTAGAAGCTGGTACTTTGAAAAAACAGATAAAATAGACAAAGTATTGGTCAATCTAATTAAAAAAAGGAAAGAAGAAAGGCAAATTAACAGCATCAAGGATGAAAAGGGGGATCTCACCTCCAATGAAGAGGAAATTAAGGCAATCATTAAAAACTACTTTACCCAACTATATGGCAATAAATATACCAACCTAGGTGATATGGATGAATATTTACAAAAATATAAATTGCCTAGACTAACAGAAGAAGAAATAGATTTCTTAAATAATCCCATATCAGAAACAGAAATCCAACAGGCCATCAAAGAACTTCCTAAGAAAAAATCCCTAGGGCCTGATGGATTCACCAGTGAATTCTATCAAACATTCAAAGAACAACTAACTCCAATACTATACAAACTATTTGACATAATAAGCAAAGAGGGAGTTCTACCAAATTCATTTTATGACACAAACATGGTACTAATTCCAAAGCCAGGCAGGCCAAAAACAGAGAAAGAAAATTATAGAACAATCTCCCTAATGAATATAGATGCAGAAATCTTAAATAGGATACTAGCAAAAAGACTCCAGCAAGTTATCAGAAGAATCATTCACCATGATGAAGTAGGATTCATACCAGGGATGCAGGTCTGGTTCAATATTAGGAAAACCATCCACATAATTGACCACATCAACAAGCAAACCAACAAAAATCACATGATTATTTCAATAGATGCAGAAAAAGCCTTTGATGAAATACAACACCCATTCCTACTAAAAACACTAGAAAGCATAGGAATAGAAGGGTCGTTCCTAAAAATAATAAACAGTATATATCTAAAACCATCAGCTAATATCATCTGCAATGGGGATAAACTAAATCCATTCCCATTAAGATCAGGAGTGAAACAAGGATGCCCATTATCACCTCTATTATTTGACATTGTATTAGAAACACTAGCAGTAGCAATTAGAGAAGAAAAAGAAATTGAAGGCATCAAAATAGGCAAGGAGGAGACCAAATTATCGCTCTTTGCAGATGACATGATGGTCTACTTAAAGAATCCTAGAGACTCAACCAAAAAGCTAATCAAAATAATCAACAACTTTAGCAAAGTTGCAGGATACAAAATAAACTCACATAAGCATTTCTATATATCTCCAACACAACTCAGCAGCAAGAACTAGAAAGAGAAATCCCATTCAAAATTTCCTTAGACAAAATAAAATATTTAGGAATCTATCTCCCGAGACAAACACAGGAACTATATGAACACAACTACAAAACACTTTCCACACAACTAAAAGAAGACTTGAAAAATTGGAAAAACATTAACTGCTCCTGTGTAGGATGAGCCAATATAATAAAAATGACCATCCTACCCAAACTCATCTATCTATTTAGTGCCATACCCATGGAACTTCCAAAAAATTTTTTTTACTGATTTAGAAAAAAATATAACAAAGTTCATTTGGAAGAACAAAAGATCAAGGATATCCAGGGAAATAATGAAAAAAAATACAAAGGAAGGGGGTCTTGCAGTCCCAGATCTCAGACTATATTACAAAGCAGCGGTCATCAAAACAATTTGGTACTGGCTAAGAGACAGAAAGGAGGATCAGTGGAATAGACTGGGGGCAAGCAACCTCAGCAAGACAGTATATGACAAACCCAAAGATCCCAGCTTTTGGGACAAAAATCCACTATTTCATAAAAACTGCTGGGAAAATTGGAGGACAGTGTGGGAAAGATTAGGCTTAGATCAACACCTCACACCCTACACCAAGATAAATTCAAAATGGGTGAATGACTTGAACATAAAGAAGGAAACTATAAGAAATTTAGGCGAACACAGAATAGTATACATGTCAGACCTTTGGGAAGGGAAATACTTCAAAACCAAGCAAGAATTAGAAAGAGTTACAAAATGCAAAATAAATAATCTGGATTACATCAAATTAAAAAGTTTTTGTACAAATAAAACCAATGTAACCAAAATCAGAAGGGTAGCAACAAATTGGGAAACAATCTTCATAAAAACCTCTGACAAAGGTTTAATTACTCAAATTTATAAAGAACTAAATCAATTGTACAAAAAATCAAGCCATTCTCCAATTGACAAATGGGCAAGGGACATGAACAGGCAGTTCTCAGCCAAATAAATCAAAACTATTAATAAGCACATGAAAAAGTGCTCTACATCTCTTACAATCAGAGAGATGCAAATCAAAACAACTCTGAGGTATCACCTCACACCTAGCAGATTGGCTAACATGACAGCTATGCAAAGTAATGAATGCTGGAGGGGTTGTGGCAAAGTGGGGACATTAATTCATTGCTGGTGGAGTTGTGAATTGATCCAACCATTCTGGAGGGCAATTTGGAACTATGTCCAAAGGGCGATAAAAGACTGTCTGCCCTTTGATCCAGCCATAGCACTGCTGGGCTTGTACCCCAAAGAGATAATGGACAAAAAGACTTGTACAAAAATATTCATAGCTGCGCTCTTTGTGGTGGCCAAAAATTGGAAAATGAGGGGATGCCCTTCAATTGGAGAATGGCTGAACAAATTGTGGTATATGTTGGTGATGGAATACTATTGTGCTAAAAGGAATAATAAAGTGGAGGAATTCCATGGAGACTGGAACAACCTCCAGGAAGTGATGCAGAGCGAAAGGAGCAGAACCAGGAAAACATTATACACAGAGACTGATACATTGTGGTACAATCGAAGGTGATGGACTTCTCCATCAGTATCAATGCAATTTCCCTGAACAATCTGCAGTGATCTAAAAAAAAATACTACCCACAAGCAGAGGATAAACTGTGGGAGTAAAAATACCGATGAAAAGCAACTGCTCAACTACAGGGTTGGAGGAGATAAGACTGAGGAGAGACTCTAAATGAACACTACAATGCAAATTCCAACAACAGGGAAATGGGTTCGAGTCAAGAACACATGTGATAACCAGTGGAATCATGCGTCGGCTATGGGAGAGGGAAAGGGGGGGGGGGGAGGGGAGGAAAAGAAAATGATCTTTGTTTCCAGTGAATAATGTATGAAAACGACCAAATAAAATAATGTTTAATTAAAAAAAAAGAAAAAAGAAAAATGGGGCTCCTGAGAAATGGGCCACTTATGATAGCCTGAGGGGATGTCTTCTCTATAGTATTGATGCAGAAGGTACCCCAGAGAGGGTAAGCACAGACCCTCCTAAGGGACAAGCCTCCCCCTAGGCTTAGTCACCCAGCCGGGGTCCAGTAAGGACAATTTATAGCTGAATGGCTGTCCTTAGGTTCAACTCCTTCTATGTCCCCTGAAATGTTAGTCCTCTAATCTGACTGCAATGTTCAAATAAAGATAAATTTTAATAACAAGTTTGGATTGGGGAGGTATCAGGGAAGTGGGAAGAGGGATTTCCCTAGATGAGGTTTGAGTCTCTCTCAGCTTTTGAGCTGAGGCCAGGCCTCACAGGCTGGTGGAGTGTTTCTTTTATTCCTGTTTATGCTAATGCTAGCTTTCTTAAGATCAAGGTCTTTAGCAGTAGATAGTAAAAGTAAAAAAGTTCTGACTTTCAGAGCTGGTTAGGCCTATCTTTTTGGTCTGACACCCCCAAAGACTGGTCTTACAGTTCAAAGTGCTCCCCGTAAATTCTTTTCTTCAATGCCACGATCACATAAAGCACACAGTTGGGAAATTTAGGAATAGAAGCACTTCTATCCAGAGACAGGGAGAGAGGCTTCCTCCAGTTCCAGGGACAGGAAGAGAGACCTTGTCACAAGATCAACTGCCACTCCCAGTTACCCCTTCTCCCACCAACTGTCAGTCTTGTCAATATCTTCTCTCTAACAGTCCAGTTTCTCTTTATTCCAACTCATGGCAGAAAGTCCAGAACTTGCTTTAGTTTTCCTTTCCACAACATGTAATACCTAGTGAATATGTGCATCGGCTACAGGAAGGGTGGGGGAGGGGAGAGAGGGAAAGAATATGATTCTTGTAACCAAGGAATAATGTTCTAAATTGGCTAAATAAAAAAAATAAAAATAAAGTGTAAAAAAAAGAAAAAAAAGATTTCAATCCAAGTTCTTATAATCCAGCCACACAGTTCAATTCATTATGTGTTACCTGGTTTTATTCAGATATCAAGCTAGAGACTGTTTTGAGTTTTATTACCCTTTTCATTTTATCATGTAAAGGAAAATACCACTGAAGTCCTGATTTGATAAAATTCAGGACCAAATTATTTATTTTTGGAACACAGAGAGCAAAGTATAAGAAGTTATATAAAATTAATAGTAATTACATTTAGTTTAAAAAATTAATATTTTATAAGGAGTAACTGAAGTAGCTGAAAATTATAGTTTTCTATTGTAAATAAGTAAGAACATTTAGCAGTGGTCTATATATTTCCAGTGCATTTAAATTAATTAAGAAAAATACTGTTCTATAATTTATTTTCAAAGACAGCTTCTCTGTTACTTGATTACTCACTCCTGATTTTGATAGAATAGAGTGGAGGAACTGAAAACAAAGTGATTATTACAATATAAATCCTGCAGCTTAAGAAAACAAATGCAGATATACAGAGTGATTCTATCACTCACTGATATAATTTAAACAAATTAAAGTCTCACTATGTCATCTGATTATGCAAATTAGTTTTTTTACTGAGTTGAAGAAGAAAAAATACATAATGTGAGCTGTAAAAAGAAAAAAGGAAACAGATCAATATTTATGCAAAGATATTACTATGCTGACACAATTGTCCATACTATTATAAATTAAATCTTGGGAGGGATGATAGAAGGTGTCTAATCTAATCCCATTATTTTATAGATCAGGGACCTAAAAAGAGAAACTACTTTACTTATTCAAGTTGAAGTTGAACTTATTCAAGGATAAAGAGCTGTGTTTATAGGTGTCCTGATTCCCAGTTCAGGGTAATTTTCATTACCCCACAAGAATTCCTATCTCAATTATGATTTAAGAAGCCCAAAAATTTAGAGAGAACACAAAAATTCCAAACAATAATTCAACTCATATCAAACCCAATTAGAAAAATAAGATTATTTTCTCTCAAATTATACAGATTATTTGTTAAACATAAACCACATTACATTGAAATTGTTAATCAAAGAATTCTTAAACAGAAACGCAGAAAGAGGCAATATAAGAGGATATGTAAAAAGAGTATTGGGATAGGATTCAGTAAATTTGGCCACTCAACCAATTAACTGTATGATATTTGGAAAAGTATAGAATGACATACAAAATTTAAGAGAAGGGAACTATTAAAACAATGGACTCATGATGAAAAAGGCTACCCACTGCCATAGAAAGAACAGATCGAGTCTGACTACACATAGAAGCATTCTTCATGTTATTTTCTTCATGCATTTTTATCAAGTATAAGTGATTTGTGTCTCTGTGAATATGGAAATATGAATTACATATATATGTACAACCTATATCATATTACCTGCCATTTTAAGCAGGGGAGAAAGGTGGATAGAGGGAGAGAATATGGAGATTTTTTTAATTGTTTTGAAATATAGTCTAGAAATATATATATATGAGAAATCATAAGGGATCTCAGAGGCTATATAGGTTAATCCATAGCCAAAAGGAATCCCCATTTCAACATATCTGATAACATCTTCTTGAAGACCTCCAAGGAGAAGGACCCCATCATTTTTCATGTAATCTATTCCAAGAAGGGTTTTTTTTGTCCTGTCATTAAACAAAAATTTGCCTCTCTAGAAATATCAACCATTGCTTCTGTTTTTTTCTTTCTTTTACAGCATAAACATTCCCAGTCTCTTTAACCAATCCCTCATACATATAATTGCCCTTCAAATTATAAAAGAAAACTCCTATGTACTTCTCCAGTCTTTTCTTCTCCAGGATAAATATTCTCCATTTCTTCAACTAATCCTCATATGGCATTTTAAACTTCATAATTTTTAATGTTGTTTAATCCTTTTAGTAGTGTCTGACTTTTTATGAACTCATTTTAGGTTTTCTTGGCAAGAGATACTGGAGTAGTTTGCTATTCCCTTCTCCAATTTCAGTCCTCATCTTAAGGAGGATGAAGAAAACAAAGCAAAAGGGACTTGCTCTTGGTCACTAGTAAACTAGCAAGTTTCTGAGGTCAGATCTGAACTCCATTCTTCCTGATTTCAGGCTTCTGTTCAGTAAACAACTCAGCTGCCTTTTAAAGTCTTTGTTTCTATATGTTTAAAATAGGACAGTTTGCCTAAAGAAGGTAGAAGATAGTAAGAATTATGTCACAGTTACATAAAAGATGATGTAGCATTTAGTGGGCAAGATAGAGAAAATAATCCAATAATGCAACTTTGAGGGAAATAGTTTGAATTGGAGAATTGGAATCTATAAGGTTGGTAAGAAGAATGTGACAGAGAAAAAGAAGACAGGAAGGGAAAATCAAAAACCAATTAGAAAGAAGAAGGAAATGATTTTCCAAGGAACAATAGAGAATTTTCAAATAGTAGAAGATTTAAGAAAATCTTACTTGTCCTTAGAGGAAGAGATAGTAATAATTTCCTCCTAATGTGTAGAGATTCAGAAATATACTGACAAGGGAGATGTGTGGTCTTCCTAGAAGTTGTATCTGCAATCTGATAAAAACACTCACCAAAATTTAACACATCCACTGATCTCTAAAAACACAAATCATTACTAAAGAAGTAAATTATAGTTTCCAACAGAAAAAGTTCTTAATAACTTCTTTTGAAGACTTTACAAAGAAATTGCTATATTCTCTAAGTAGTTATTCATAATGATCCTTTGAGATAATAATTATCCTATTTTACAGATAAGGGAACTGGTCTAAGTGGTATTAACAATTGGAAGTAACTTTCCCAAAGTCACACAACTAACTATCTCAGGTAGGGATTAGAGCTCAAACCTTCCTGACAAAAAATCTAGAATTCTATCCACTCTTCATTCACAGAAAAATAAATGCTACCAGTTATAGAAAGTAGAATCTCTCTTATAATTTGAGGACACATATAAGAATCTGAATAATTTGAGGATAGATTTGGCCCTTTTATCTTACCACTTAAGATTGTAACTTTGAAAAAGAAAAGAGGATACATGTGGCTATAAAGATAGGACTAGAAAATAGAATTTGGTTTCCTGGATCACAGATTATGAAACCAGAATGATAGACTCCTGGCATTGAATAGAGTTTATAATAAGAATTCTGGGGAAAACATGTTTGACAAGACATCCACTGACCTAAATCAGGAGGACTCTAAACTGAAATTTCAGGGGGACAGAGAAAAATGACCATATAAGCTGTAAAGTCAGATTCAATGGAGCATAACAGAAATAACATAGGAAGAATAAGAATTGTGTAGGAGATGTCTAGTGATTCTCATTAGACAGAAAACCATAAAGAGTTTTGAAAATACTATTTGTATCCTCAGTTGTCTCTATCACACAGAAAAATAGATTGTAGTGAACTTGAAATGTTAATTCAAGTAACTAACTCTTAACTGCCAAGACATAGTGAATGAAATGAATGGGGGAAAAAAACTATCAAGAGCTTACAATGTGCCAAGCACTATGTTAAGGCTTAGAGATACAAAGACAAGGTAAATAGTTTCTGCCTTCAAGCAGGTTACATTCTAATAAAGGGAGATTCTGCGTGTATGTGTGAATGTGAGAGCAATCAAAGAAGGAAATTTTGTTTTGCAAGGTGAAGGGATGATGAGCTGACCTATAGAGAAGTAGATTGACAAACCCTTTCTAGTAGAATAACACTTTTGTGGTTTCAAAATTATATAAAGTCATGATGAATAAATAAATGAATGGATTTTAAAAGCATTTATTAATCTATTGCTTATGTCAAGAATTGTGCTAAGTGCTCCAGATAGAAAAAATGAGGTGATCCCTGATCTCAAGGAGCTCACATTTTATTTGGGAAAGCAACATGTAAAGGAAAGTTAAGCTGCAGAGCAGATGGAAAAGTCCAGAATTTCAAAGGGTGATGTGACTGAAAGGTAGCATTTACCCAGAGGTTCTTAGGTTACATCAGTAGGTCATATGATAATGCTGTGGGTCTTCAAGGCATAGGAGCAAGGAAGATGGTTAGGCAGAGAGGTCAAGAAGAAAAACCTGAGAAAAGGCTATTAAATTTTTCAATTAAGAGATAACTTTGGAGAGAGCACTTTCAGTTGAATGATGAATCCAGAAGCCAGATTGTAGATAACTTTCTCAATTTTAGCTAAAAAAAAAGGAGGAGAAATACAGAATAGTCGTGGGAGCTAGCTGGTTCAGCAGAATGTACTTTTTGTTTTGTTTTGTTTTTAAAGCATAGGCACATTTATTGGCAGGGTAGGAGTCTGAAGATAGGGCGAGGTTGAAGATAAGAGAGAAAAAGAAAGAAAAATGAGGTTGAGGTGAAGTGGGGTTGGGATTGAACACGATAACTATCTTCATATATTTAAAGGATTGTCACTTGGAAGAGGGATTAAAGTTGTTCTCTATTGGGGCAATACAAGAGAAGTTCTAAGAAGGAAGATTTGAGCTCAATCCTCAGGAAGAACTTTTATCTGTCAGAGATGCAAGATACAATGAGCTTCCTAGTAAATCAGTGCCCCTTTACTATTGGCATTGTGTATAAAAGGGAGGAAGACTACCTCTGAAGGATATTATATGGGAAATTCCTCCTGTGGATGAGAAATTTATCTTAAGGAATTCTAAGGCCCTTTCTAAATCTTAAGAACCCGTGAACCCATGGTTCTACCGCCAAGTTGATTTCCAAACCCCTTTCATCTTGAAAATGCCATAATTCTTTGAAGTCTTGAAAGCCATGACAACTCTATTAAATGGTTTAATATGTTCATGCCATGATTTCCCTGAGAATATATTCACTGCAAATGAGGGATAGCTAAAAAAGTTACACATGAATATGCTTTAACTGAGAAATCAATTGAGAAAGGCCTAAAATGATGCTAGAGAGAGGGAAAAGTAATATCAAAACTTTGTTTCTACTATAAAATATTTTCCTGTCAAAAAGTGCCTCATTCTTGTTAATACATTTTGATTCATATGAGTACAAATCATCTGCCTTTGCAAACTATATATCATGATTATGCATTAGGCTCAGTCTGGCAGCCTTTCTGCATATATGACTTGTATTGATTTCATTGAAGTTCTTCATAGTAATTTGTCATTGTAACTGGATTTCCATACAGTTGAACTGAAAGTGATGCATATTTGAGAAACAGGATAATAAGAAATCATTATTTTCATTTGTTGGGGTTTGAGTAGAACATTTTAAAAGCATTGTACATGTTTATTTTAAATTATATATATATATATATGTATACATATATATATATATAAAACTCATTTTCTTTCAGGCCTGTTTTGTAGCAACATTAATATGACAGATATATTTTTTACATATTTAAGTGTAAAAATAAGAGAGATTATTTTAATAAAAAATAGTTTAAAGAAAAATATTTTGGAGGAAGTTCGAAAATGCTCAGATGAGAGAATTTCTTTATATTTTTAAATCATGTCCTAATACACACTTGTAGTATATCATTTTCATGCAATATATTAAATAGGAAGTAAGGTAGAGCATGAAGTTGGCAATAACTACCTTTGTTAATATTCTACCCAATAGTCTATAAATCAATGTATAATGTTTGACTAGATGGCCTCTAAGAGTCCTTCTACTCCATGATCCTATGATTCTTGAATAAATATGAATGGGTACATCGGGATCAACACAAAAATACTTACCTCTAGTCCTCAAGGATCTATAATGTCATCAATGTGGATGCTCCCTCTACTAATCTACTAATGCATTTAGCCCTCTACAATCCAGCAGATGGTCTTTGTAATTAGATTGCTTGGCAGCCATTGGAGTTATGAGTCTCTCATCTTACTTAGGCTGTCCCTTGGACAGGTAACATGAGTATATTTCATCATAGGTTTCACACTTGAACCATATAGAGCTGTGAGTAGGTGGTTTGTATGCATATGTATATTCTAGGGTTGGGGTACTAATGGTAAGTTCACTTGAATATAGAATATTGTACATGTATATATGTATATAGGTATGTGTTCTAGTATATGAGCAGTTAGGTTTTTCAGTGCATAGAGCACTGGGTTTGGAATCAGAAAATACTCAACTTGCCTCAGTTTCCTTATCTGTAAAATGAGTTGGAGAAGGAAATGACAAAGCACTCCAGTATTTTTCCCAAGATAACTCCAAATGGAGTTGCAAAGAGTTGGATATGACTGAAAAAAACTGAACAAGAATTGTTCCTTTTAGTACATATTATATAGAGGTGGTCACTAAAGGGCCAGACCCCAAACCAGGAAGACCAGCTTTCAAGATCCATCTCTGATGTATATTGACTGTGTAATCCTATGCAAGTCATTTAACTTCTTGATGCTCTGGGCAAATTTCTAAGACAATTAATTTCAGAGAAGGTGACAGTCTATTTTGATTCTTCACCTTAAAGTTCCTTGTGCAAAAGAAATCACAAGCCCAGGTTCTATTTCCCATTTCTATGTAGAATTAGATATATATGCTTCTGAGAAAATGTGTGGATATGTATTTTCCATTAATATGTACATATACCTTTGGAATATATATACATGATTTTGCATATTTAAAAATATATTACTCATATTATTATGTAATACCACTTGTTGTACAAATACTTATCCCCTTCCAGTCAACTTATCACTTTTTGGAAATACCTAAAATATTTGTCTCAATAAACAAACATGAAATAAATAATATAATGTAATAAATTCCTGTATATTACAGCACTAGGTTTTATTTTAATGATATTAAAATATAAGATATTATATTTGCTGTCTCTTTAAGTTCCTTAAAATGGTATTCTAACTATAATACTAGATCTAAGGTCTTCTTAAAATTATGAAAAAATCTTAATAGTATAAGTCCTTTTAGCTTAATAGTGTATGGAGAAAGGGCATCTCTTGCAGCTTAGAATGAACTCCAAAGGCCCTGTGTTAAATACTGAATTATAGGGAAGATTGTCATTTACTGAGAACACTACCATTTCAGGCAACCCCTGGGGTTCTAAAGCATCTTTCAACCTCTCAAATAGCATAGGATATTTATTTATAGTATCTAACAACATCACAGAACCAAACAACAGTGGTTGTTAGGAGAGTCAACACAACAGTATATAAATCATCATGTAATTTTCATTAAGATAATTTAGGTATCAAACAAAGATACATAATACAATACAGTAAAATAACTGAAAAAATTGAATCTCTAGGTATGTGGTATAACAAATGGAATGTCTCAAATGTCAGTAGGTGATTATCCTTTTTTGGATACCATAATCAAACCCACTAAAGATGCAAAATTAGGAAATCTACTGAAGGTTTAAAATATTAACATTGTCAAAATGGTTGAGGAATTTTAGTTCATGAGTATTCTCCCAATATCCTCTCATTAAATTATGATGAATTTTTGGTTTCTGTTGACACAGTTACAACTGATTATTTAACAAATCCATTTTAGCTTTTGTACTTTTGATAAAATTTTGTCATAATTTTCTAAATTTAATTGCAAAATAAAACCTATAATTAAGTTGATGTGAATTCATCCTAATACAAAACAAATTTTACTTTTGTTATGTCTACGGAGAGCTGAATGATAATTCTAAAATACAGAAAAAATAATTCAATAGTGTTGGCATACAGTGAGTTGCAAACAAAATTGTCAATGAATTTAGTATTCTGAATCATATTGCTTAGGTATCTTTGGACTTAGAGATTTGCCACCTAATATACAAACTAAAGCACCATAGTGCCATCTCCTGGAAAATGTAATAATTCTGGAGAGAAGATGTAAATCTCAAATAAGTCCCTGATTTAATAAGTGAAAAATACATTCTCCATTTATATGAGAAACTTGAATTTTAAAAACTTTTATCATTATAAAAATTATGGAAACAGTCTCCCAATGAGAAGTATCTCCCATTTTGGAAGTATCTTTTCAAAGGAAAACAACAAGTTATTCTTTCTTTTATGTTTGCATATGTTATTTAACTTGAAAAATCAATTCTAATAATCATGATTTAAAGGACATGAGGATGGCATTTAGAAAGTGTTGTCCTGTAGAATGTAAGTAGTGATTTCTGCTCCAAAACTTAACATAACATATCTTTTCTGTGGTGTCGCATTATAGAAGACAATATTGATTCTGTGCATTTTCTGTTTAAGACATTTTTTGCCTTTATCCCTCCCTCAAATCAAATTTTTTTCTCTCAAAAGTTACTCAGTACAATTAAGTGCCACAACTTTCTTAAGAAATTCATATTATTATCTAATTTATTTTATAAAGATAACTTTTTATAGTTTGTTGTTGTTAGAAAACAATTACATAATTTAAATAATTAGGAGAGTTAACACAAATCTAAGCATCGAAACATCCAGTAACATGTACAGCAATTGAGAAAAATTGAGAAATACCTGGCTAATTCAACATTGAGGTGTCAATGGCCAGTGATGTACCCTGAAGCTTCAGACATCACTGCACCATCATTAATGGAGTTTACAGTGGAAACATTATGAAGATATTAAATAGAACATTGATATCAATAGTATGAACTATTTTATTTTTATATTAAGAATGTTGATGCTGGGAGCTAAGATGGTGGAATTAAGAATGATCCACTCTCTAATTCCTATACATACACACAGAGAGAGAGAGAGAGAGAGAGAGAGAGAGAGAGAGAGAGAGAGGGAGAGTAAAGCTCCTCAAAACAAAGGAAATCTGAAGTAGCACATTGTGCTAGAGGCATGGAGAGAAATTGAGAGAACTTGTAAGCCAAGATTCAAGAAACTGGGGACCTAACCTGCCTGTTCCCAGGAATGTTCCCAGGAGTGGCAGTTGAACTAACCTGGGAGAGGAGGGGACTGGACTTGGAGTCACTCTCTTTGGAGGTGGGAACCTGGCTGAAAGACACTGGTGGGGCTTACTTGGTTTGGGGGTTCTCTGGCTTTGGACAGTTGAAGTTGACAAGAAGGAGAAATTTGACTTTTGAGTTGGTGGTCTATCTGAGAGTTGAGCTGGTCAGGAGAAACTGAGAGACTTTGAACTTTGTTTTTCTCTGGGGTTAAGCTGAGAGACCTTGCTGATTTTGTGAAGAAGAAGAAAGAAGATTTTGAAAAGCTGTTGTCCTCCATCTCCCTAACTGTCTAAGAGTCACAGTTTGTGACTGGACTACTTTCTCAAACCCTCATTTTAGATTAGGGACATTCTCATCCCTCTCACCTCAGTTTCCCATCCTGTTATTCCAATAAACCCCCTTACTTGAAAAGGAACAGAACAGAATATCTTTATAGTTCACTCAGGGGGGAGGGAAGAAGCCAAAGGCTTCAAGAAGAATTGGGAGGTGGGGGAGGCAAGGGAGTAGAGGGTTGGAGAAGGGAGGGAGTGAAGGGGGGAGGAGGTTTAGAAAGATATACTGATCCATCAGCCATCAGTAGGGATCAGTAGGCAAATCCCAGAGCAATACCCAGGGCAGTTCTCCTGTGTACTAATATCCCTGTACCAGCATCCCTCAGCATTTCTCATTCCTACCTCCATTACAAATAAGCAGCTTCAGGTTCCCTTAGCAGCTCTCTCTAGTCACAGCAAGCCAGAGGACAGCAGTCATTGCAAAGGAAACAGTTTCCCTCAGTTTACATTATTCTATTTCAACATTTCACTGGAGTAAGGAGAGCCTAAAACAGCACAATATCTGTGAGAATGAGCAGAACTTGTAACAGTCCAACAAGCCATGACTCTGCCAGAGGCAACAATACTGAAAAATGGATAGAAGCCCAGTCCAAGCCACCCTTCATGGGATTAGAAGAGAGAGGAGGAAGGAAAAAAACATACATCCATATGGCAGCAGAGCCCTGAGGTCACAAAGGAGCAGAGAGGAGGACAAACTGAATCAGAGGAAACTCCACATTTTCATGTGGTAGCAGAAATCCTGAGGCAGGGACCAGCCAAGCCTATGAAACTAGGGAAATGGCTAATCCAGGGTACTGAATATAGATGGACAAAACTGCTACAAACTTTCCCAGAGCAAGGCAGAAGAGCCAGCTCCTCAACAGACATACTCTAAGGAACAAACACAATTGAGTCCATTCCAGGTACCAGAGAGTAATGCCCAGCAAGCTTGGAATAGTGTCTCTTCTACCTCAGGAACAGAGAAGTATCTCAATAGATAGATAAGGTAATGAAAAAAGGCAAATAGAAAAGTGAGTAAAAGGCCTCAGAAACAGAGAAGTACCTCAACAGAAAGATAAGGCAATAGGGGGGAAAATACAAAAATGAGTATAAGTAAAAGACAAAAATAAACAAAAAAAAATAACAAAAAAAAACCCTTGACATTTGGAAGTTACATTAGTGACAGGGAACTACAAAATATAAACTCAGAAGGGAACAATAATGCCCACAAGGAAACATGTGGAGCCTCAAAAGCAAGTGTGAAAAGATATCAGGCCCAAAAGGAATTTCTGAGAAAGTTTACAAAGACTCTAAAATAATAATGATGATGATAACAATGATAATGATAATAATAGAACTGACAGAAAACCTCAAGAGCTGGAGAAAACTCACTAAAGAAATCAACTTCCTAAAAACTAAAATAAAAACTAAAATGGGACCAAAGTAAAGGAAGGCAAAAAAATACATAGAAGAAAATGATCTCTTAAAGACTCAAATGGACAAAAATGAAAATGGATGCAAAAAAAGCTTATGGAAAACAACTCTTTAAATAAGATTAGCCAAATGGAAAAGGAAATAGGAAAACCCAAAGTAGAAAATACCTTCCTAAAAAATAGAATTGGACAAATAGAAGCTAAACAAACCATAACATATCAGGAAAAAACAAGAGGGGAAAAATAAAAAGAAATAAAGAAATAGAAGAAAACCTAAAATACCTACTGGGGAAATGGCCAACCAGGAAAAAATATCCAGGAGAGATAATCTAAGAATCATAAGTATACTTGGAAGCCATGATCACAATAAGAGATTGGACACCATATCTCATGAAATCAGGGAAAATTGTCCTGACAAACAGGAAGGAAAAATAGAAATTGAGGGAATCCACTGATCACCTTCTAAGACACCAAAATAAAATACTCCAGTACTAGTATAGGCAAATTCCAGAATTCTAAGGCCAAGAAAACTATATGACAAGCAGCCAGAAAGAAAGAATTCTCATATCATGGAGTAACAGTTAGATTTACACAGGACCTAAAAGTTTCTATATAAAAGGACTAGAAGGCATGGCATATGAGAGTCCATTCCAAAAGCCAAAGGATCCAAGACTATGATCTAGAATTATATACCTAGTAAAACTAAGTATAATTATCCAGGAGAAAAAAATAGATATTTAATGAAATAGAGAAATTTCAGATTTTCATAACAAATAAAAAAGAGCTGAAAAAGAAAATTTGATGTAAAATCTAAAGGGTTTTGAAAAAGGGTGAATTGTGAACATTTATACCTCAAAAGGTAAAAATTGAAATAATTTTATATCTATCTATACTTGAGAAAGGCAAGATGCCTAAAGTACCTAACATACTTAAGAATGCTTTCACTATCAGAGCAATGAAAAGGCACATACAAAGAAAGAAGGAAGGACTCTAAATAAGATGGATTGATATCCTCCAAAAACAAAATATATATATATATATATATGTGTGTGTGTGTGTGTGTGTGTGTGTGTGTGTATGTGTGTGTGTGTGTTTATGTATATGTGTGATTGTGTGTATGATGAAAAAGAGGAATGCTTGGGGGAAAGAGAAAAGAAAAGATAGAGGAAATAACTTCTCAGTAAGAGTCACATAAGAGGCAAATATGAAGAGTAAAAGATGGAAGAGCTGTTATGCTTGAAACTTATTCTCATCAGAACTAGCTGCAAATCTCATACTTATCCAACTACAGAAATCTACTTTACCTTGTAGGGAAGAAGGAAATTAAGGAGAATGAAGGAGTAGGGAATAGACAAAAATGAGAGTGAAAAAGAGGTTGAAAACTAAATATTTGTAAACAGGGAAAGGCTAAAAGGATAGAGAGAAGAATAAACATAGGGAAAATAAGATAGAGGACAACACACAATTATTAATCATTACAGTGAATGAGATGTAATGAACTCACCCATAAAACCAAAAAGGATAAAAAGGATAATAGTGGATTAAAAATCAAAACCCCACAATATGCTGTTCACAAGAAACAAATTTAAAACAGGGGGACACCCACAAAGTAAAAGTTAGAAGCTGGAGCATAATCTACTATTCCTCAGCTAAAGTAAAAAAAAAAAAAGCTGGGTTTGCAATTATAACATCAGATAAAGCGAAAATAAAACTGATGTAATAAAAAAAGACATAAGGAAACAAATTACATTGAAATAAAAGGCACCATAAACAATGAAACAATACCAACATTAAATATATGTTACAAATGGCACAGTATCCATATGCCTAAAGGAACAGATATAGGAGTTACAGGTGTTAAAAATAGTAAAATGTTACTAGTAGAGTACCTCAACTCCCCTTACAGAAGTAGATAAATCCAAATAAAAAATAAACAAGAAAGATGTTAAGGAGGTAAATAGAGCTTTAGAAAAGCTGGAAATGATAAACCTCTGAAGAAAGCTGAATGAAAATAGAAAGAAATACACCTTTTCTTAACATCACATGGCACATTTACAAAAATTGACCATGTAATAAAACATTAAAACCTCACAGACAAATGTAGAAAAGCATAAATATTAAATTCATACTTTTAAGATCATAACATAATAAAAATCACACTCAACAAAGGGGAGAAACAAAGAGTAAAAATTAATTGGAAACTAAACAATAATCATAAAAAAATAAATGCATCAAAGAACAAATCAAAGAAACAATCAATAATTTCTTTAAAGAAAATGAGGAAACAACATATCAAAATTTAAGGGATGCAACCAAAGTAGTACTTAGAGGAAAATTCATATTTCTTAATACTTACATCAGTAAATTAAAGAAAAAATAGATCACTGAATTGGGCATGCAACTAAAAAAATAGAAAAATTACCAATTACACCCCCCATCTGAAGAAACAATGGGAAGATTCTACACAGAGCCAGCAAGAAAAGTATTACCTATATTTTTGTCAGTACCCAAAGTTGCTCTGTTTGCCTCAGGAAACCTTAAAAACAGCAGATAGAATCCCCTCATATTACCCCAAAATTCTAGATTTATTTTGCTCAAAAAGGGAGAATCCCCATTTAGGCTATATTTGAAATTAATTCCATTAATAACTTTCAGTGTTGAGACCCCTGAGAGGATATCTTGAGTAATGTAAATATTTCTCATTACGTTTCTTTTGCCAATATCTATCAAACCTCTCAAGGAGGGGAAAGTGAAAGGGCATCAAAGGGAAAGGATTTACTTATCCTTCTATCCTCCTCACAGAGAACCTCTAATAGGAGTAGTAAAAAAGGTACTGGTTTTAGAAAAAAAAGAAGTCTTTAAAACTGTATTAGAAGTTAGGTGACTATTTTTCTCTTTCTGAAGCAAAATCTATTAACTGAACTGTTACCTCAACTAAGGATTCTTACACAATTTTGACTGAAATATTCTTTGTTCAAGAGTCCTGAAAATTATGCTTTCAAAATTACTTGTGCTAGATGGCTAAGAACTCTGTCCATATGGACATTTCTCTGAATAATTCTTTGATTTAAATTAATTATAAATTAATACACAATTGTTTCTAACTAACAAAGAAAAGAGTGAAGTACTTTTTAAAATCCATACTACCTAGATATTTGATAAAACTTGGTATGGTATGGTATGGTATGGTATAGTATGGTATGGTATGGTATGGTATGGCATGGTGGTAGTTGTGCTCTTCTTACTTTGCAGGATTTCTCCAGTGGCCTACCATTCCCACCCACCTTGATTCCAACTTTTTTTTCCTGGAATCCTGTTACCATATTTCTCTACTGTACTAACCAATTATCTGTAACTCTCTTCACTGACCATGATGGAGGCTTTATTCATCATCTACATTGCTCTTGTGGGTCAATTTTTAATTTCAATCCCCCAACTATCTGCACTTTGGTCCATTCTACCACCCCCTGAACTATAAAGTTGAATCTTATATAACCTCCTATTTACTTTAAATGTGCTAACCCTCATTTGGTTTCTCAGTTAAAAACTCTTTAATGAATGACAAATTAGAGTCTTTCCAATGTTTATCATAGCAAACAAACCAAATATATCTTGTCTCAAGTTTTATAAAATACAGTATTAGTACGCATATGAGAATTAGTCCTATAAAGATTAGCCCTGGATCTTCTAGTAGGACCAGTTGTTTAAAAATTAAATATTTCAAGGAATTTCAAGTTGGTAAGAAACACTGCATTACACACACACATGTGCATATATGTAAACACAATCAATGTTTAACATAATCATTTTACCTGTATAGCTACTTTTCATATGATATAGGACATTTGATATTAGGACTACAAAGACAAACACCATTAAATATATGAACAATTTTTTCTTGGTAAATGTTCATAAGTTACAAAAGAAGAAAATTCATTTTTTCTAATTTAAAAAGGAATATTTAATTTTAAAATTCATACCAGTTCACATATTTATACTATATTGGCAGATTTGATAGATATACAATATTACTTTATGTACAAATTCAACCAAATTTTTAATTGTGAGAAATCAGCAAAAAATTATTTCCTAGGACAATTGGTATACTGCTGATTTTCTCATGACTATGATGGATATATAATTAAAAGTGATTCTCCAACCTGTCATAAGTTGTTATTCTTATTCCTACAAAAGAAATACTTTCTTAAGGTTATGAAGGTTAGGGCTGCATTCTGATCTGCAGAAGGCGGGGGAAAAGGAGTTAGGTAAAATCCACCCAGAAAAAAAAAATCAGTGAATGTGACTGCATGAATGTAAAACACCTTTGAAAAAGTAAGTATGTTAATTAAAAGTGCTCTTGGGCATGAATAAGTTAGATATCTCAGCAATATTTATAGATACGATCTTTACATTGGATAAGCCAAATGATATATCCAATACACTAGCAACTTCTCTTTCATCATTAGATATGATGAATAGGATTTTTCCGCCCACTTTTTAAAATATATTCATCATGTTCTATATAAAGAATTTCTACCATACAATAACAACAACAAAAAAGGATTCTCCAAATGCCATGTAACAGATTGATTCCTTAAAAGTAGACATCCATAGTTATAGAGACCCAAAATGTCTCAGATCACAAAATTACAAAACTTTAGAACTATAAGTCACCTCAGTGACAACCTAATCCATCAATACAAATGAACAAATAAACAAAAAATCACTAGAAGATACCTGAAAAAGTGGTCCTCCAAAAATCTAATCAAAAACCTCCACCAAGGGTAAAGAAGTAATCTACCAAAGAAGACTATGCCACATTTGGACAGTTATAGCTTTTATTTGTGACATCATATCAAAATTTCCCCTTTTATAGCTTCAACCCATTTCTCTTAGTTCTATTTTTGAGACCAAATGGAACAATTATAATACATCTTCCATATAATGACCCTTTACATATTAGCTTCCCCCAGTGTCAAGAATTCTATAAGATAAAGAACTCTGGTTCCTTCAGGGAATCTTAAATATCTTTCACAATCTTGCTTGATTACCTCTGGATGTGCAACATTTTATCAATGTATTTCATAAACTGTGATGCCCAGAAATGAACACATGTACTTCAGTTGTGATCTGACCAGGAAAGAGCACAGTGGGATTATCCTTCTTTACTTCTGGAAAAATGCATCTCAATGTTGCCTAAAATCACATTATCTTTTAAAGGTTTCCTTATCACATTGGTGAATTAGATTGTGCTTGTAGTCTATTAAAGACCTAAATCATTTTTTTTAAATGAGCTATCTTTTAACAAACTTCCCCTCTTTTATTAGCATTAAACTGTTGATTTTTTCACCTTAAAAGAAGACTTTGCATTTGGGCCTATTAAAGTTCATTTCATTAGATTTTGCCAAAAGTTCTAGATTGTCAAATTTGGTCTGCATCCTATCATGCATTGTGTTTGCTATCTTTCTCAGCATTTTATCACCTGAAAACTTTATATATATATATATATATATATACATATATACTCCATCTTTTCCTTCCAAACATTTAGGAAAACCAGTATAAAGACAAAAATGCAGGAGTTGGAGCATTCTGGATGAGAAACAAAAAGTAGATCAATGTGGTTTAACTCAAAGTAATAAAGTACAAAAAAGAAAAGAAAATTGAAATTGAAATAATTCAAAGATTGCCTCCAGAAATAAATCTTCAATTGACAAATTACCAGGAATGTAATACCAGTAATGAAATGATCCAGGACAATCCAGAGGAACTTATGAGAAAGAACACAATCTACATCCAAAGAAAGAACAATGGGAGTAGAAATGCAGAAGAAAAACATATCATCAACTATGTGGTTTAATGGAAATATGATTGGGGTACTAGAGTTAAATGATCACTCTACCACAAATATGAATAAAATTGAAATAGATTTTGAACAATGATACATGTGTAACCAATGGAATTGTTTGTCAGCTCAGGGGGTGGAGGGATTATAAATATTGTAACCATGGGAAAATATTCTAAATAAATAAACTTATATATATATAAATTTATTTATTTAGAATATTTTCATATAAATACTCTAAATAAATAAACATATATATAAATTTATTTATTTAGAATATTTTCACATAAATATTCTAAATAAATAAACATATATAAATACATTTATTTATTTAGAATATTTTCATATATATATGAAAATAATTAGAGAAGGCAACTAAATGTGTCAGTGTATTGAAACCCAGGCGTATAGATGGGAGGTACTATGTTCAAATCTTATGTCAGACACTCGCTAAGTGTGTGATCCTGGACAAGCCACTTAATTCCTATTGCCTAGCCCTTACAACTCTTCTTCATTGAAACAATATACATGATTAATACAAAGATGGAAGGTAAAGTTTTAAAAAATATTAAAAAAAATAATTGGACAATAAAATCCACAATCAAAAAAGAACTTACAAGTCATATTTCAAGGAAAAAATCCCCATATATCTTAGATCCAGAAATCAAATTAGACATTGAAATAATCTGCTGGCCACCTTCTGAAAAAAAAACTCCAAATGAAGAATACCCAAATGAATACCCAGAAAAAATAAATGTAATCTTACAGTGAAAAAAATTAACATACAATGAAATAGAGGACTTCTGGACATTGCTGATACAAAAACAGAGATAAATAGAAAGTTGGGCAATCAAATCCAAGACTCAATAGACGCATAAAAAAGTGAACATGAGTGAGAATTCATGAGGAACTTAGTGAAGTTAAATAGTTTACCTCCCTATATGGATTTTTGATACATATATCCCCCTAGTTAAAGGAACCATACTTATACAGAGAGTATAGTTAAAAGACTATTTTGTTAGTATGATTTCAAAAATATGAATGTAAAGTTGAGAAAGAGGAATGCAATGGAAAGGGGGGAAAGAGAAAAGAAGAATGGAGAAAATTATCTCAAATAAATTAGATTCATAAGGATAATTTTATAAAACAGAAGAATAAAGAGAGTGAGCAATGCTTAAACTTACTCTCAAACAAAATGTACAAACACATAGAATTAAGTACAAAAATTTGTCTAACAACAGAGAAATAGGAGGGAAAGGGAATAAGAGATAGGGAATGGATAAAAGAGAGAGAGCTTAAGAGAGCCAATGTTCAGAAGCAAAACAAACTAGAGGAGGGAAAGGAGAAAATGAGATAAACAAAAGAGAATAGGATAGAAGGAAATAATTAGCAGTCATAACTGGGAATATGAATAGGTTGAACTCACCCATAAATAGAAGAGGATATAAAATGGATTAGAAGCCATAATACAACAATATGTTGTTTATTTAAAAAAACATACTTGAAATGGAGATGTAGAATTGAATAATTAGCTGAAGCAGAATCTATTATGCTCCATATAAATTTTGAAAGTCAGTGGTAGCAATAATGATCTCAGATGAAGCAAAAGCAAGAATGGATCTAGTTCCAAGTGATCATCTAGGCTAAAGGGTATGATAAAAAAGTGAATTAATTATCATTACTGAGCATATATGCACTAAATTGCGTAGCATCTTAAATAAAAAAAAATTAGTGTTGCAAGAGGAAATAGAAAAATCTTTTGTTACAAAAATACTTATGCCAGTTTTTTGTGTGTTAGCAAAAATTGGAAATTGAGTAGATGCCCATCAATTAGGGAATGACTGAACAAAGTATAGTATATGATTTTGAGTGAATGTAACTATGTTACAAGAAATCATGAATAGGACACTTTCAGGAGAAAAAGAAAAGACTTAAATGAACTTTCACAAAGTGAAATGAGTAGATTGAACAGAACATTTCCACAGAAATGGCAATATTACAGTATGATTGGCTGTGAATGACTTAGTTATTCTCAGCAATAGAATGATCTAAGACAATATCAATAGATTTATGATTTTAAATGCTTCTACCTCCAGAGAAAGAGCCAAGAGAATCTGAACACTGTTTAAAGCATACTTTTCTTTTACTTTTATATATTTTATATATTTATTCTATTTTTATTTATTTATATTGCTTTATTTCTTTTTTTGTTCTGTTTTCTTTCACAACATGATTCAATGAGAAAAAGGTTTTGTATGACTATACATGTATAACCACTATCAAATTGCTTGCCTTCTTTAAGAGGGGGGAAGAGAGAGACACAGAGAGAGACAGAGAGTTTGGAACTCAAAATATTTTTAAATGAATGTTAAAATTGTTTTACATGTAATTGGAAAACATTATTTAGAAAACATTCTTTACACAAAGAAAACTGAATAATTAGAGGAATAGCATGGGTAGTTTGACAATATAAAATCACAATATTATCAAATTTTATTTACTGATTAAATGCCATGCCAATCAAATACCAAATAATTCCTTTGTAGAGCTAGAAAAATAATAAAATTCATCTGGAAGAATAAAAAGTAAAGAATATCTAGGGAATTAAAGAAAACATGACAAAGCAAGAGACTTAAGAGTACCAAAACACAAAATACACTATAAAACTTTCATCATCAAAACAACTCGGTAGTGATTAAGAAATTTAATGATTCCTCTGGGTAAACATGGCTGCAGTCTAGATGCAAGACTCGTCCTTTACTTAGCACTCACCGATATAGACTACCTCAAAAGACAAAAAAAAAAATTCATATGAATGAAAGGACTCTATAGTAGGGTGTAGCATTGAAAGTACATGGGATTTTAGCATTTCCACACTATAAGGGGATGAAAAAGCTCCCACCAAAACCGCAAGCTGATCTACCCTCCCTACCCCACCTAAGGAGCCAGAGTCAGAGTCAGCGAGTTCCAGAATCAGTGAGTGAGGGGCACCTCTAGAGTGAGTAAGGGGCACATCTAGGTCTTTAGGAGCTGACTAAGACCACCAAAGACCTACCCCTGAGAGCAGCTATACCTGAAACCCCAGCAGGCTGAAGAACACTGATCCTGGAAGCTAGTGGGAAGATATCACAGAGAAGGGCTGCAAACAGCAGAAGCTGTGGAGATTCAAGAGCTTGCCTCAGACAAAATCCTTGCTCCTTAGCTCCATACACAGAGAGTTTGCCTATCTCACTCAGATTTCTGACTAAAAATGTAAGGAAAAACCGCCACAGTGATGGCAAATTGTGCTCAGGATCAACAACCTCCCTCCAAGAAAAACAAAAAGAAGGCATGGATCCTGGAAAATTTTTACAGAGAAAAAAACCCAGGTTACAGAGGAAATACAGGAGGAAATTCAAATAAACCCAAAATATTCCCCCAAAATGTAAATTGTCCACAAGCTCTTAAAGAATTTAAATTGGAGCTTATCAAAAAGATGGAAGCCTTCTGCCAAGAAAAGTGGGAAATAATTCAAAGAGAAAACAATAGGATAAAGGACAAGAAATCCCAATTGGAGAAACAGCTGGAAGCCCACAAAAAGCATAATAGACCAAACCAAAAAGGACAATCAAAAGATTACAGCTGAAAATCAGTCCTTAAAGACCAGAATTAGGCAACCAGAAGACAATGATCTTGCAAAACAGCAAGAATTAATAAAGCAAAGTCAAAAGACTGACAAAATAGAAGAAAACATAAAATAGCTCACTGAAAAGATGATGGATCAGGAAAACAGATCACAATGAGATAATTTGAGAATCATTGGTCTACCTGAAAAGCCAGAAATAAACAGAAATCTTGACGTCATACTATAAGAAATCATCCAAGAATACTGCCCAAATGTTCTTGAACAAGGGGGAAAAATACACATTGAAAGAGTTCATAGAACACACACTACACTAAATCCTCAAAAGACAACTCCCAGGAATGTAATTGCCAAATTCTAGAGCTTTCAAGCTAAGGAGAAAATTCTACAAGAAGCGAAAAAGAGACAATTCAAATACCAATAAGCACCAATCAGGATCACACAAGACCTGGCAGCTTCCACACTAATGGACATCAAAGCATGGAACATGATATTCAGAAAGGCAAGAGAATTGGGTCTTCAACCAAGGATTACCTATCCATCAAAACTGACTTTATAATTCCAGGGGAAAGTATGGGAATTCAACAAAATAGAAGATTTCCAAGTATTTGTAGAAAAGACCAGAACTAAATGGAAAGTTGATATCTAAACACAAAGCTCAAGAAAAACATGAAAAGGTAAATAAGAAAGATATGGAAAAGTGGAAACATGTTTTTTATTCAAACTTTCTTCTTTCAGGGCTACAATTTCAGGGCTACAATTAGATCAAATCATATATATATATATATATATATATATATATATATATATATATATATATATATGGAAAATGTCATTTGTAACTCTCAAAAATTATATTCACTATTGTAGTAATTAGAAGAATCATTCAAAGGAAGAGACTGGGGAAGTAAGTGATATAAGATGATATACAAAAAAAAAAAAAGAAAAAGGAAGGTGGAGAATCAAAGATGGCACCAAGAGATACTTGAAGAAATGAAATAAATAGAATCATCTTTATCACACAAAGATATGCATGAGAAGGGGAGGGGAAGAATATCCTTATAAGAAGGAGAGGAAGAGAGTACTAATAGGTAATACTTAAACCTTACTCTCAGTGAAATAAGTAAAATAAATTCTGAGAGGGAAGAGCATCTAGATCCATTGGGGTCTCCAATTCTCTTATCCTATAGGGAAAGTGAGAAGGGAAAACTAAGGGGGCTAGGGGGTAGGGAGTACAAAAAGGGAGGGAAAGAGAGGGTTGAGAAAACTTAACAGACCCTAAAAAAACAAGAAGGAAAAAAAGGGAGGGGGAAGAAAGGAAAGCCTATTAAGGGAGGGGATTAGGGGGATTGATTAGAAGTAAACCACTGGTTTAAAAGGATATAGCAAAAGTAGAAAGGACAGAACTAGGAGAGGATATCAAAATGCTGGGGAATACACAAGTGGCAATCATAACTTTGAATGTGAATGGGATGAACTCACCCATAAAATGAAAACAAAAAGGAGAGTGGTTTAGAATTCAAAATCCTATGATATGTCCTCTACAAGAAACACACCTGAGGTGGGTAGATAGTCACAGGTTAGAATTAAAGGTTGGAGCAAAACCTATTGGGCCTCAACTGATAGAAAGAAGGCAGGAGTTTCAATCATGATATCTAACAAAGCCAAAGTAAAAATAGATCTGATTAAAATAGATAGGGAAGGTGAATGCTTCCTGATAAAAGGGAGTATAGACAATGAGGAAATATCACTAATCAAAATGTATGCACCAAATGGTATAGCATGAAAATTTCTAAAGAAGAAACTAGTGGAATTGAAGGAGGAATTAGATAGTAAAACTATACAAGTGGGAGACCTGAACCTTCCTCTATCAGAACTAGATAAATCAAATAAAAAAATAAATAAGAAAGAGGTAAAAGATGTGAATGAAATCTTAGAAAAAGTGGAGTTAATAGATACATGGAGAAAAATAAATATCAACAAAAAGGAATACACCTTCTTTTCAGCAACACATGATACATTCACAAAGATTAACAATGTACTAGGGCATAACACATGACAAACAAATGCAGAAAAGCAGAAATAATAAAAGCAACTTTTTCAGATCATTACACAATAAAAATAATGATTACTAAGGGTACATGGAGAGCCAAATCCAAAATTAATTGGAAATTAAATAATATGATTCTCCAAAATCAGTTAGTTAGAGAACAAATCATATAAACAATTAATAATTTCATTGATATGACAATGATAAGACATCCTTTCAAAATTTATGGGATGCAGCCATATCAACAAGGAAACCAACAAAAAACACATGATTATATCAATAGACGCAGAAAAAGCCTTTGACAAAATACAAAACCCATTCCTATTGAGAGCACTAGAAAGTATAGGAATAGAAGGGTTTTTCCAAAATGTAATAAACAGTATTTATCTAAAACCATTAGCCAACATCAGCTCCAATAGGGATAAACTAGATGCATTCCCAATAAGATCAGCAGTGAAACAAGGATGCCTGCTATCACTGCTATTATTTAACATTGAACTAGAAACACTACCAGTAGCAATTAGAGAAGAAAAAGAAATTTAAGGTATTAAAATTGGCAATGAGGAGACCAAGCTATCTCTCTTTGGAGATGATATGATGGTCTACTTAAAGAATCCAAGAGAATCACCCAAAAAATATGGAAATAATCAACAACTTTAAGAAAGTGGCAGGATACAAAATAAATCCACATTAGTCATCAGCATTTCTATATATCTCTAACACATCTCAGCAGCAAAAATTAGAAAGATAAATTCCATTTTAAATCACCCTAGACAATATAAAATACATAGGAAACTATCTGCAATGACAAACACAGGAACTATATGAACACAACTCCAAAACACTTTCCATACAATTAAAACTAGATCTAAACAATTGGAAAAACATTAACTACTCATGGGTAGGATGAACTAACATAATAAAAATGACCATCCTACCCAAATTTATTTACTTATTTAGTGCCATACCCATTGAACTACCAAAAAACTTTTTTATTGAATTAGAAAAAACCATAACAAAGTTCATTTGGAAGAACAAAAGATCAAGGATAACCAGGGAAATAATGAAAAATAAATGCAAAGGCAGGTGGCATTGTAGTACCAGGTCTTAAACTATATGATAAAGCAGTGGTCATCAGGAGCATAAGAGACAGAAAAGAGGATCAGTGGAATTACTTGGGGAAATTGACCTCAGCAAGAGAGTCTATGACAAGCCAAAAGATTCCAGCTTTTGCAACAAAAATCCACTATTTGATAAAAACTTCTGGGAAAATTGGAAGACAGTGTGGGAGAGATTAGGTTTGGATCAACACCTCACACCCTACACCAAGATAAATTCTGAATGGGTGAATGACTTGAACATAAAGAAGGAAACTATAAGTAAATTAGGTGAACATAGAATATTATATATGTCAGACCTTTGGGAAAGGAAAGATTTTAAAACCAAGCAAGACTTAGAAAAAGTCACAAAATATAAAATAAATAGTTTTTATTACATCAAAGTAAAAAGGTTTTGTACCAAGAAAACCACTATAACCAAAATCAGAAAGGAAGTAACAAATTGGGAAACAATCTTAATAACAAAAAACTCTGACAAAGGTCTAATTACTCAGATTTACAAAGAGCTAAACCAATTGTACAAAAAATCAAGCCATTATTCAATTGATCAATGGGCAAGGGACATGAATAGGCAATTTTCAGTCAATGAAATCAGAAGTATAAATAAGCACATGAAAAAGTGTCCTAAATCTCTGATAATCAGAGATATAAAAATCAAAACAACTCTGAGTATCACCTCACACCTAGCAGATTGGCCAACATGACAGCAAAGGAAAATAATGAATGCTAGAGGGAATGTGGCAAAGTTGGGGCATTAATTCATTGCTGGGGGAGTTGTGAATTGATCCAACCATTCTGGAGGGCAATTTGGAATTATGCCCAAAGGGTGCTAAAAGAATGTCTACCCTTTGATCCAGCCATAGCACTGCTGGGTTTGTACTCCAAAGAGATCATAAGGAAAAAGACTTGTACAAGAATATTCATAGCTGTGCTCTTTGTGGTGGCAAAAAAATTGGAAAATGAGGGGATGCCCTTCAATTGGGGAATGACTGAACAAAATGTGGTATATATTGGTGATGGAATACTATTGTCCTCAAAGGAATAATAAAGTGGAGAAATTCCATGGGAACTGGAACAACCTCCAGGAATTGATGTAGAGCGAAAGGAGCAGAACCAGGAGAACCTTGTACACAGAGACTGATACACTGTGGTACAATCGAATGTAATGGACTTCTTCATTAGTGGCAATGCAGTGATCCTGAACAACCCGGAGGGATCTATGAGAATGAACACTATTCACATACAGAAGAAAAACTGTGGGAGTAAAAACACCGAAGCAAAACAATTGCTTGATTACATGGATCGAGGGGATATGATTGGGGATATAGACCCTAAAGGAACATCCTAGTGCAAACATCAACAGCATGGAAATAGGTTCGATCATGGACACATGTAATACCCAATAGAATTGTGTATCGGCTATGGGAAGGGCAGAGGGAGGGGAGGAAGGATTAGAATATGATTTTTGTAGCCAAGGAATAATATTTGAAATTGACTAAATAAAATTAAAAATTAAAAAAAGAAATTGAATGATTGATCAATGGGTTAAATTAGGCAAACACCATACAAAAGACAATGAGACCATTAACTTAGTGTTTGATAAACTCAAAGATCCCAACCATTGGAGCAAGAACTTACTGTTAAACAAAACTGCTAGATAAATTGGAAAATAATTTGGCAGAAACTAATCATAAATCAACATCTCACATTATTTGAGATAAGCTCAAATTGCATAAATAATTTAGACATAAAAGTTGATATAATAAGCAGTTCAGAATATGGAAGTAATTAATAGAGAGATCAGTGGATAGGGGGAAAGTTCATGACCAAAAATGAGATGAAAAAGTTCACTAAAGATAACATGAATAAATCTGATTATATAAAATAATAAAGATGTTGCACAAAGCCAATATAACCAAAAATAGAAGAAAAACTATGATCAGGAGGAAAATATACATTTTACAGCAAATTTCTCTGATAAAAGCCCATTTTCTTCTATATGACAGGGAGCTGACCCAAATTTATAAGAATAAAAGTTATTCCTAAATTGATAATTATTGGCAATGGGATATTGAACTGATAGATTTCAGAGAAAGAAATTAAGGCTATCCATACTAATATGTAAAAATTCTCTAAATCACTAATAATCAGAGAAATATGTATTAAGGCAACCTTAAGGTATCACCTCTCATATACAGGTTTGGCTATCACATATATAGGTTTGGCTAAGATTTTTTAAATGAAAATGAATTGTGCTGGAACACATGAATGGCCAGTATTTATATATATTACCATCAAAATCCAGTAAGAAGGAATAGAAAGAGAAATTTCATTTAGAATAAATGGAGAAAAAAATGGGACACTATTGAAGTGCTAGTGGTGTTGTGGATTGCTCCACCCATTCTGGAAGGCAATTTGGAATCATGAACAAAGGGCTTTAAAAGAATGCATGCCCTTTAATTCAGCCATACTGCTGCTAGTTTTGAATCCCAAAGAGATTTTTAAAAATGAGAAAAGCTCTGTTTGTACAAAAATGTTTATAGTTGCACTTTTTGTGGTGGTAAAAAAATTGAAAATGAGGAGATGTCCCTCAATTTGGGAATGGTTGAACAAATCGTGGCATATGATGGTAATGGAATACTGTTGTGTTATAAGAAATGAACTGCTTGATTTCTATAAGAACTGGAAAGAACTAGTGAAATAAGCAGAATTAGGAGAATATTATACACAGTAATTAAAACATTGTGGGATGATGAAATGTAATAGATTTTTCTACTAATAGCAATGCAATGATCCAGGACAATTCTGAGAGACTTATAAGAAGGTATTCTATCCACATCTATAGGAGTAGAATTCCAGAAGTAAACTTATGTTTTATCACTTGTTTGTATGGGTATATAATTTGAGGTTTGGGTTTTAAAAGATTGCTCTTTTACAAAAATGAATAATATGGAAATAGTTTTGGAGTATACAGAGAAGAAAAATGAATTTCTTTCATTAA